>NC_048219.1:118528675-118828675 GCF_002007445.2 Ailuropoda melanoleuca | reverse complement strand
ATGAAATTGACACCAAAAAAAACCCTAACATAAAATATCAATAAAAACAAGAACTTGTTCTTTGAAAAGATAAAATTGGAAGACCTTTAGTCAGACTCACCAAGAAAGAGGACATAAATAAATAAAATTAGAAGTGAAGGAGAAGAAAAAACAGCCAATACCACAGAAATTACTATGAAAATTTATATGCCAACAAACTGAACAACCTAGAAGAAATGGTTAAATTCCTAGAAATATACAATCTTCCAAAACTGAATCAGGAAGAAATAGAAAATTTGAATAGACTGACTACTGGTAATGAATTTGAATCAGTAACCAAAAATTAACAAAAAGTCCAGGGCAGATGGGTTCAAAGGTGAATTTTATGAAACATTTAAAGAAGAGTTAATACCTATTCTTCTCAAACTATTCCAAAAAGCAGAAGAGGAAGGAAAACTTCATTTTATGAGGTCTTTAGTACCCTGATACCAAAACCAGACAAAAATACTACAGAGAAAACTAACAGGCCAATATTTCTGATTATCACACATGCAAAAATCCTCAACAAATATGAGTGAACTGATTTCAACAATACATTAAAGCAAATCTTCACCACTATCAAATGGGATTTATTCCAGAGATGCAAAGATGATTCAATATTCACAAAATCAATGTGCTATATCACATTAACAAGAGAAAGGATAAAACCTATGTGATCTCAATAGATGAAGAAAAAGCATTTGACAAACTAAAACACACATTTATGATAAAAACTAAGTGGGTTTAGAGGAAATGTACCTTGCAAAATAAAGGCCATGTAGGACAAACTCACAGCTAACACATCATACTAAATGGTGAAAAACAGATCTTTTACTCTAGATTAAGAACAAGAGAATAATGTCCACTGTGACTTCTTTTATTCAACATGCTGCTGGAATTCCTAACTGCAACAATCCTGCAAGCAAAAGAAATAAAAGGTATCCAGACTGGTAAGGAAGAAGTAAAATGTCATAATTTCCAGATGGCACAATATTATATGATTACATAGAAAACCTAAGGAGTCCACACACAAAAAAAGCTTAGAATAAATTCAGTACAGTCTCAGAATGCAAAATTAATATACAGAAATATGTTGTATTTCTATACAATAAAAAATGAATTAAAAGAAAATTAGGAACATGCCATTTATAATTGTACCAAAAAGAGTAAAATACCTAGGAATAAATTTAATCAAGGGGGTAAAAAAATCTACATTCTGAAAATTAATGAAAGAAATAGATGACACAAAAAAAATGGAAAAGTATACCATGCTCATGGATTGGAAGGTTTGATGTCATTAAAATGTTCGTAATATCCAAAGTAATCTGCAGATTCAGTGCAATCCCTGTGAAAATACCATAACACTTTTTCCCTAGGAAAAAAATACTAAAATTTGTATGGAACTAAAAAAGACCTTGAATAGCCAAAGCGATCTTGAGAAAGAAGAGCAAAGCTTGGATTAATACAATCCCAGATTGTAGGATATACTACAAAGCTATAGTAATAAAAAAAAGTAAGGTACTAGCATAAACACAAAGATCAGTAAAATGATAAAAAGCTGAGTGATAAACTCACAACTACATGGTCAACTGATCTACAGCAAACCAGATAAGAATATACAATAGGATAAAAGTCTTTTCAATAGCTGATATCGGAGAAGACGACAGCTGCATGCAAAAGAATGAAACTGGACTACTTTCTTACACCATGCACAAAAATAAACACAAAATGGATTAAAGATGTAAATGTTAGACCTGAAACTATAACATTCCCAAGAGAAAACATAGCAGTAATCTCTTGGACATCACCCTTAGCAACATATTTATGGATATGTCTCCTCAATCAAGAGAAACAAAAGCAAAAATAAAGTATTAGAACTATACCAAAATAAAAATCTTTTGCAAAGCACAGGAAACAACAAAACAAAAGGCAGCCTAAGAAATGGAAGAAGGTATGTGCAAATGATACATCTGGTAAGAGGTTAATATCCTAAATATACAATTAAGTTATACAACAAAAAACTATACATAAAAAAACTAACTTAAGAATGTGCAATGAACCTGCATGGATATTTTCCCAAAGAAGACAGATAGCCTACGGACATATGAAAAGATGCTCAAAATTACTAATCATCAGGAAAATGGAAACCAAAACCACAATGAGGTATCATTTCTTACCAGTCAGAATGGCTGATATCAAAAAGACAATACAAGTGGTGTGTAAATGTGAAGAAAATGGAACCCTCATGCACTGTTAGTGGGAATATAAATTGGCACAACCACTGTGGAAAAAACAGCATAGATGTTTCCCCCCAAAAATAATTTAGAAATACCATACAATCCAGTAATTCTACTGGAACTTAACCAATGAAAATGAAAACACTAACTCAAAAAGATAATGTGCACCTGTGTTTTTGTTGCACCATTGCTTACAATAGCCAAAATATGGAAGCAACCCAAATGCCCGTTGATAGATGAGTGGACAAAGATGTGGTGTGTGTGTATATATATACAACAGAATATTACTCAGCCATAAAATTACATTTTCCCATTTGGTTGTAAGGTATATTATGCTAAGTAGAATAATAAGACAGAGAAAGACAAATGCCACATGATGTCGCATATATGTGGAATCTTTAAAAAATAAAATACCTAGGAATAAACCTAACCAAAGAAGTAAAGGATCTGTACTCTAGAAACAACAGAACACTTATGAAAGAAATGGAGAAAGACACAAAGAGATAGAAAACATTCCATGCTCATGGATTGGAAGAATAAACATTGCTAAAATGTCTATGCTGCCCAGAGCAATCTACACATTCAATGCAATCCCTATAAAAATACCATCAGCTTTTTCACAGAGCTGGAGCAAACAATCCTAAAATTTGTATGGAACCAGAAAAGATTCTGAATAGCCAAAGGAATGTTGAAAAAGAAAAACAAAGCTGGGGACATCAAAATGCCAGACTTCAAGCTATATTACAAAGCTGTGATCATCAAGACAACAGGGAATTGGCACAAAAACAGACACATAGATCAATGCAACAGAATAGAGAGTCCAGAAATGGACCCTAAATGCTATGGTCAACTAATCTTTGATAAAGCAGGAAAGAATATCTAACGGAAAAGAGAGTCTCTTCAATAAAGGGTGCTAGGAAAATTGGACAGCCACATGCAGAAGAATGAAACTGGACCATTCTCTTACACCATACACAAAGATAAACTCAAAATGGATGAAAGATCTAAATGTGAGGTAGGAATCCATTAAAATCCTAGAGGAGAACACAGGCAGCAACCTCGTGACTTTGGACAAAGCAACTTCTGGCTAGACACATCTCCAAAGGCAATGGAAACAAAAGCAAAAATGAACAATTGGGACTTCACCAAGATAAAAACCTTCTGCACAGCAAAGGAAACAGTTGAAAAAACCAAAGACAACTGACAGAATGGGAGAAGATATTTGCAAATGACATTATAGATAAAGGGCTGGTATCCAAGATCTGTAAAGAACCTATCAAACACCCAAAAAACAAATAATCCAATCAAGAAATAGGCAGAAGACACAGACACTTCTCCAAAGAAGATATACAAAAGGCGAATAGACACATGAAAAAATGCCCCACATCACTTGTCATCAGGGAAATACAAATCAAAACCACAATGACACAATGTAAGGTGGTAACCTTACACCAGTCAGAATGGCTAACGTTAAAAAGATAGGGAATAACAAATGTTGGCAAGGATGTGGGAAAAGAGGAACCCTTTTCACTGTTAGTGGGAATGCAAGTTGGTACAGCTTACACCAGTCAGAATGGCTAACATTAACAAGATAGGGAATAACAAATGTTGACAAGGATGTGGGAAAAGAGGAACCCTTTTCACTGTTAGTGGGAATGCAAGTTGGTACAGCCATTCTAAGGGGAAAAAATAACAGGTTCTTAGATACAGCAAACAAACTGGTGGTTGCCAGAGAAGAAGTAGATTGGGTGACTGGTGAAATAAACAAAGGGGATTAAGAGGTACCAGCTTCCAATTATAAAATAAGACACAGAGATGAAAAGTACAACGTAAGTAATACAGTCAATATTGTAATAACTTGGGTCACAGATGGTAACTTACCATGGTGAGCACTGAGTAATATAGAATTGTTGAATCAATATGTTGTACACCTGAAATATAAATCTATCTGTTCATTATATTTCAATTTAAAGAAATACAAAGTGCTAAAAGAAGAAAATCCACAACCGAGGATCATCTACCTGCCAAAGTTATCATGCAGAATTGAAAAAGATACAGGAGTTCATCACTACTAAGCAAGCCATACCAAAAAAAAAAAAAATGTTAAAAGGAATGCTTTAAGTAGAAAGAATAAGGCATAACTAGAAAGAAGAAAATTATGAAGGAAAAATTTCACTGTTAGAAACAGAGAAAAGGTAGTAGATTAATCTCTATAAAGCCAGTGTGGAAACTAAAACACAGAAGTAGTAAACTCAAATACATCTACAGTAATTAGTCAAGGATACATAAAATAGAAAGATGTGAAATAGGACGTTTTATGTTTATACATAAAATATGGAGGAGAGAGTAGTTTTGGTGCTTTTAGAATGTGTTCATACTTAAGTGACTATCAACGAAATATAGACTGCTATACACATAGGATGTTATACATGAACCCAATGGTTATTATGTTTTTGATTTGTGATTGATACACACAAAAATAAAGAGAATGTTATCCAAGCGTAACACTAAAGAAAGCCATCAAACCACAAAGGAAGAGAGCAAAAGAAAGGAACTATAAAACAAAACAAAACAAAACCAAACAAAACCAGAACATAGAAAACAATATACAAAATGCCAATAAATACATACTTGTTAATAATTACTTTAAATGTAAATGGACCAAGCGTTCTAATAAAAAAACATAGGATGACTGCACGGATTAAAAAAAAACAAAAAACAACCCACCCAATAATATGAACATCCATATGTTGCCTATAAGAGACTCACTTCAGACCTAAAGACATATACAGACTGAAAGTGAAGGGATAAAAAAAGATATTCCATGAAAATGGAAGTTTAAAAAAGAAAGCCGGGGAAGTAATACTTTTATTAGACAAAATAGACTTGAAAACAAACTATAACAAGAGACATTGAGATCATTACATAATGATAAAGAGACCAACCCAACAAAAGGATATAAAATTTTAAATATTTGTGTACCCAACATATAAGCACCTAAATACAAAAAGCAAATGTTAACAGACAAATGGAGAAATGGTCAGTAAAACAAAAATAGTGGGGAACTTTATACCTCACTTATATCAACAGATAGATCATCCAAACAAAATGTCAATAAGGAAACGTTGGCTTTGAACAACACATTAGAACAGACATACTTAATAGGTAAGCACAGAACACTCCATCCAGAAACTGAATACACATTCTTTTCAAGTGCACATGGATATTCCCCAGGATACATCACATTTTAGTACAACAAATAATTCTCAAGTTTAAGAAGATTGTAGTCATATCAAGCAACTTTTCTGACCACAATGGCATGAAAATAGAAATTAATTATAAGAACAATTTTGGACAAAACACAAACACATGGAGGCTAAAGAACATGTTACTAACCAACCAATGGGTCAACCAAGAAATCAAAGAGGAAATCCAAAGATACAAAGACAGATGAAAATGGAAATTGAACTGTTCAAATTCTTTGGAATGCAGCAAAAGCAGTTTTGTGAAGGACATTTATAGTAAAACAGTCCTACATGAAAAGATGAGAAATCTCTAATAATCTAACCTTATAGGAACTAGAAAAAGGAGAAACAAAGCCTGAAGTTAGTAGAAGGAAGGAAATAATAAGATCAGAGTGGAAATAAATGAAATAGAGACTAACTGGAAAAATAAAATTGATAAACTTTTTGCTAATCTCACCAAGAAAAAAGAGGATTCAAATAAATAAACTTAGAAATAAAGGAAAAAATAAGGACATAGAGAAAGAGTGCCCAAGATGGTGACATAGGAAGACCTCCTCCATGGACACACCAAATCTCCAAGAACAATTACTCCTGCAAAAGAACTGAGGATTGACTAAACAACTTCTACAAAATGAAGATAGAGGCACCACATAGGCAGTAGGAGAGATGGAAGCACAGTAATGACCGTGAATCCCCACCCCAACATTTTGAACTACAATGAGGAGGGATGGTACTGTGTGAGCACAGAACACTCAGAAAAAAAAGCTGTGACTTGAAAGGCCAACCAGAATATAAAATAACTAGCCCTCTGCCAAATAGTGGGGGGCCTACTGGAACCCTTCCTGGGGTCAAGGGGGCTGGCAAGCATCACAGTTTATATTCCTATCCACTTTGATAGCACACATGAAAGCAGTGACTAAGTGCCCTAGCCTGCCTCTTCAGCAACCCTGGGCTCTTAAACCATGCCAGTGCCAGGCGCCCTGGGCCATAGAAAAAAAAAAGAAAATGGCATTTTAAAAGATCACCTAAAATATAAAGGAACCAGCCTTGAAACTCCACCAAATAGTGGAGGAACCACAGAACATTCTTCAGAGTTGGAGGTGCTGGCCAGAGCCACTGTTTACATTCTCCATCTACCTTGCAGATGGAGCAAGGTCCAGGTGCCGTAGCTGGAATTCTGCCTCAGCAAGCTCCAGCCATCCAACCAAGGCAGCTCTAGTGGAACATACACTGGGACACACCTGGACAGCAGCCCCTATAGCTACAGCCATCTGGCCAAGGTAACACAGGCATAAAGCATCCTGGAATGCTATAGGCCTGCACAGCTTCACCTTTGGATGACTTGCCAGTGCACCCCAGGATCTTCCAGCCACACTTGCTTTATCTCCAGTTGTCTCCCAGGGCTTCCCCCTGTGAGGGCACCCTTAGACCTCCCAGCCAGTACTCCCTTTATTGCCAGTCATCCCCTTAGAACAACCACTGCTTGGAACAGCCCAGGATCCCTCTAGCTCATGCCCACTTCATCTCCAGCCCTCCTGTCAAGTCACCTCAGAAAGCTCCAAGGAGCCCAGGTTTATAACCACTTTAGCTGTCATGCTAAATAACTGTCATACTAAAGAATCTATTGAAAGGATCATATGGGTCTTAGCCATTCTTTTATTAATGTAGTGTATTACATTGATTGATTTGCAAATATTGAACCTCCCTACAGTCCAGGAAAAAAATCCCACTTGATGTGGTGAATAATTCTTTTAATGTACTGTTGGATTTGATTTGCTAGTATTTTATTGAGAATTTTTGTACCCATATTCCTCAGAGATATTGGCCTGCAGTTCTCTTTCTTAGTGCAGTCTTTGGTTTTGGTATCAGGGTAATTCTAGCTCACAGAATGAATATGGAAGTTTTTCTGCCATTTCTTTGGCAGAAGAATAGGTATCAACTCCACTTTAAATGTTCAATAGAATTCCCCCTGTGAAGCCATCTGGCCCTAGACTTTTGTTTGTTGGTAGATTTTGATTACTGATTCAATCTCTTTGCTGGTTATCAACTTGTTCAAGTTTTCTATTTCTTCCTGTTTTGGTTTTGGTAGTTTAAATAAAAACTTGGAAAAATAAAGAGAAAGGAAGCCAAGCATTAACACTAAGAAAAAAAAGAAAAAAGGAACAGAGGAGAACTACAAAAACAACCAGAAAATATTAATGATATGGTTATAAGAACATATGAATCAATAATTGAATGTACATGGTGTAAATGATCCAGTCAAAAGACCTAGCAATGCCGAATGGATATAAAAACAGTACCCGTCTATTATATACTGACTACAAGAGACTCACTTCAGACCTAGGAACATCTCTACACTGAAAATGAAGGGATGGAAAAAGATATTCCATTCAAATGGAAGTTTAAAAAAAATCAGTGTATCAATACTTACATCAGACAAGATAGACTTGAAAACAAAAGTTGTAACGATGCAATGAGGGCATTATGTAAAAATATTGATCAATCGAACATGAGGGTATAAGAATTCTAATTATTTGTGAACCCAAAGAGAAATGTAGTTAAAGAAGTTCTATGAGAGAATTTTAAAGCATTACAGGCCTACCTCAAGAAACAAGAAAAAAAACCTCAATCTGATTTTACACCTGAAGAGACTACAAGAAGAAAATGATAGACAAATCTGGTAGAAAGAAGGAAATAATAAATATCACAGCGGAAATAAACAAAATTGATAAACCCTTAACCAGACTCACAAGGAAAAAAAGAGAGAGAGAGTGAGAGAGGCCCAAATAAATAAAATTAGAAGTGAAAGAAGTAACAACGCATACCACAGAAATAAAAAGGATTATAAAATATGAAAAATTATAGGACAATAAATTGGACAAGCTAGAAGAAATCTAAAATTCCTAAAAACATACAATGTTTCAAAATAGAATAAGAAGAAAATCTGAACAGATTACTGGCAACAAATCTGAATCAGTAACCAAAACACTCTCAACAAAGTTCAGGACCAGATAGATTCACAGGTGAATGTTATCAAATATTTCTTTTAAAAAGATTTAATATCTACCCTCCTAAAACTATCCCAAAAAACAGAAGAGAAAGGAAAGCTTTCAAATTTATTTTTCAAGTGCACCATTATCCTAATACCAAATCAGAAAAGACACAACTTGTTAAGAAAACTGCAGACCAATAACCTTAATGAACAAAGGTTCAAAAACCCTTAAAAAAATCAGCAAACTGATTTTTAACAATACATTAAAAGAATCATTCAGCGTGATCAAGTGGGATTTATTATAGGGATGCAAAGATGTTTCAATATAAGGAAACCAATCAACATGACATACCATGTTAACAAGACAAAGGAAAAAAAAACATTTCAATAATTGTAGAAAAGGCATTTGATAAAATTCAACATCTGTTCATGATAAAAATTCTCAACAAAGTGGTTTTAGGGAGAATATACGTCAACATAATAAAGATCATATATGAAAATTCCACACATAACATCCCACTCAATGGGGAAAAATGGAGAGCTCTTCCTATTAGATTATGGACAAATAGGTCCACTCATCACTATTATTTGAAGTAGTACTGAAGTCCTAGCCACAAAATTAGACAGTAAAAAGAACTAAAATGCATCTAAATTGGTAAAGAAGTAGACTGCCACTATTTGCAGATGACATGATAGTACAGGAGACTCTAAATACTCCACCAAAGAAACTATCAGAATAAAGGAATTCAGTAAAATTGCAGGATAGAAAATTAATACAGAGAAATCTGTTGCACTAATAACAAAGTAGTAAAAAGAGAAATTATGGAAACAATTCCATGTATAATTATACTAATAAGAATAAAATACCGAGGAATAAATATAACTGAGAAAGTGAAAGACCCATGCTCTAAAAACTAAAAGGCATTGAAGAAAGAAATTGAGGACACAAAAGAATGGGAAAATATACTGTGCTCATAGACTGGAAAAAGTAATACTTAAAATGTCCATACTACCTAGAGCAATTTACAAATTCAGTGTAAACCCTATCAAAATATCAATTGCATTTTTTTGAATCCAGACTAATCCTAAAATTTGTACGTAACAACAAAAGACTCCAAATAGCCAAAACAATCTTGAGAAAGAACAACAAAGCTCAGGTATCATAATCCCAGATTACAATATATACTACAAAGCTATACTAATTAAAACTATTGCACTGGCACAAAAATAAACATATAGATCAACAGAACAGGATAGAGCCCAAAGATAGACCCATACTTATATGCTTAATTAATCTACAACAAAGGAAGCAAAAATATACAACAGGGAAAAGACAGTGTCTTCAACAAATGGTGTTGGGAAAATTGGACCACTTTCTCAATATACACAAAAACGAAATGGAAAAGAAAATCTTAAAATGAAATAAAGACTAAAATTGGAGACTCAAAAATATTAAATTTGTTAAAGAAAACATGGGCATGAGTCTTTAGAGAATTTGCAGATATATTTCGGCAAGTAAGACAGCAGTGAGGGGGACAAAATAAACTATCAGGACCGCACATTCATGTGCACACATGTGTGCGCGTGCGCGCGGGCACACACACACACACACACACACACACACACAGGCTTTTAAACAGCAAAAGAAAAGGCAGCCTACTGAATGGGAGAAGATATTTGCAAATGTTATATCCAATAAGGGGTTGATATCCAAAATATATAAAGAACTTATATAACTCAACAGCAATAAAACAATCCAGTGTAAAAATGGATAGAAGACCTAAGGACCTGAGTAGACATTTTTCCTAAAACATACAATGGCCAACAGACATATGAAAAAATACTTAGCATCACTAATCATCCTGGAAACTCAATTAAAACCACAATGAAACACCACTTCTCACTAGTCAGAATGGCTAGTATCAAAAGACCAGAAATAGCAAGTGTTGGCAAGAATGTGCAGTAAAGGAAACCCTCATGCATTATTGGTGGGAATGTAAGTTGGTACAACTAGTGTGGAAATGAGTATGGGCATTCCTCAAAAAATTTAAAATAGAAATACCATATGATCCAGTAATACCACTACTGAATTTTAACCAAAGAAATTGAAAACATTAACTCAAGAAGATATATGCACCCCTATGTTTATGACAGCATCATTTATAACAGCCAAGAAATAGAAGCAACCTAAGCGTCCACCAATAAATGAATGGATAAAGAAGCAGTGGTATGTATACATAGTGTAATATTACTCATCTACAAAAAAAGGAGATCTTGCCATTTGCAACAACATGGACAAACCTAGAAGGTATTATGCTAAGTGAAATATGATTTCATTTACAAGTGGAATCTAAGAAACAGAAACAGACTCAAATACAGAGAACAAACTGGGGCAAGAGGAGAAGAGAGTGGGGGCATGGACAACATTGGCTGTCCAAGGGGATGAAGAGGTAGAGACTTATTAAGTATGCAAGTCAGGGAGATGAAAGGTGAAGCATAGGCAATATAGTCAATCATATTGTAATAATGTTGTGTGATGACAGATGGTACCTATAGTTATCGTGGTAAGCATTGTCTAATGTATAGAATTGTCAAATCATGATGCTGTATCCCTGAACAAATACAAAACTGTGTGTCAACTATACTTCAATAGAAAAAAAAAAAGATTGTAGCAGGAACTATATACTTTCCACTTTTGGTCCTTCATGACTTAATTCTGTCAGCACTTATAGAATATTTTCTTTTGATGAGTTGTGGAAAAGAGGTAATACCCTTAAATTAGCTAATTAGGAGTGTTTAGTGAACTATTAATTACTAGGACATGAAATGGGTCCTAGGAAATTTAGGACTTCTTCTCAAAACTTTTGTGATACTCCTAGCTAGTTGGAAGGAATCCTTAAAATGTTGTTGGAGAAACTCTCAGATCTTTTGCTTATACTTGCTACGTGACTTTCAAAAGCAATGTATCTCTCTAAACCTCAATTTCTCATTTGTAAAATGCCATTAATGATGGCTATCACAGAAGTGCAACACAGGACAATTCATGCTTGCATCTAAGTATTGTTATCATAAGACAGTGTGCCCACCCAGAGACAAGCCAGTCAATACACAGCAGTGCAGGGTTTGGAGTATGAGGCTTAGTAAGCTGATTGTTTTTTACACAGGGAGAGTGAATCCATCTCTCTGAGCAACAGTTAACCAAAACCAATGTATTTTGTAAATAAGGAATGTTGATGTATTGTTTCCTAATGAGAAAAACTGTTACAAGAGCAAGAATACCTGCTATCCATTTTCTCCCTGAAGTTCAAGACTTACAAAGAAAATTGGTTAAGAAGCTTAAGATTAAGATAAGGAGAATTGAATGATATCAAAATTTACTGGCATAACTATAAGATGACCTGATATATCCATCTCAAAATACTGATTGCTTTATCATTAGGACAGGAATGTTGCAGATACACTGGTCACAATCTAAGAATGGCTTCATCAGTAGGACAGGCCAATGGCTAAGGTTTTAGGTTATCCTCTCTCAGGAATAATTAAGTCTGCTATGCCATGTGAATCTTCAGTTTCCAAATTTAATGGCTTCCCATCCTCTTTACACTTGATTGTTTAGCTGTGATAAATCATTTATTCAAGTTTTAGTTGTATCTTCAATCCATTTCTTCTTTTTTATGTGGTTCTGCCTGTTTTTACTCTAGTTTTATTTTTTAAACATTTTTATTTTAATTAATTAACATATAATGTATTATTGGTTTCTAGGTACAGGCCTGTGATTCATCAGTCTTATGTAATATCCAGTGCTCATTACATCACATGCCCTCCTTAAAGTCTATCACCCAGTTACTCATCCCTCCACTCCCTTCTCCTCCCCTCAAGCAACCCTCAGTTTGTTTCCTAAGATAAAGAGTCTCTTATGGTTTGTCTCCCTCTCTGGTTTTGTCTTGTTTTACTTTTTTCCTCTCTTCCCTTTGATCCTCTGTTTTGTTTCTAAAATTCCACATATCAGTGAGATCATATGATAATTGTCTTTCTCTGATTGACTTATTTTGCTTAGCATAATACCTTCTACTTCCATCCATGTCATTGAAAATGGCAAGATTTCATTCTTTTTTGATGCCTGCAAATATTCCCTTGTATGTATGTATGTATGTGTGTGTGTGTGTATATCTATATCTATATCTATCTATATCTATATCTATATCTATATCTATATCTATATCTATCTATATCTATATCTATATCTATATCTATCTATATCATCTATCTATATATATCACATCTTATTTATCCATTCACCTGTCGATGGAGATCTGGGCTTTTTCCATAATTTGGCTACTGTGGACATTGCTGCTATAAACATTAGGGTGCAGGTTCTCCTTCAGTATACTACATTTGTATCTTTGGGGAAAATACCCAGTAGTGAAATTGCTGGGTTGTAGGGTAGCTCTATTTTCACCTTTTTGAGGAACTTCCATACTGTTTTCCAGAGTGGCTGCACCAGCTTGCATTCCCACCAACAGTAGGAGCGTTCCCCTTTCTTCTCATCCTTGCCAACATTTGTTGTTTCCTGACTTGTTAATTTTAGCAATCCTGACTGGTGTGAGGTGGTATCTCATTGTGGCTTTGATTTGTATTTCCCTAATGCCAAGTGATGTGGGGCATTTTTTTCATGCGTCTGTTGGCCATTTTTATGTCTTCTCTGGAGAAGTGTCTGTTCATGTCTTCTGCCCACTTCTTGATTGGATTATTTGTTTTGGGGGTGTTGAGTTTGATAAGTTCTTTATAGGTTTGGATATTTTCCCTTTATCTGAGCAACTATATGCCAACAAATTAGGCAATCTGGAAGAAATCGATGCATTCCTAGAGAAGTATAAACTACCAGAACTGAATCAGGAGGAAATAGAAAACCTGAACAGACCCATAATCAGGAAGGAAATTGAAACAGTAATCAAAAATCTCCCAACAAACAAGAGCCCAGGGCCGGATGGCTTCCAAGGGGAATTCTACCAAACATTTAAAAAAGAATTAATACCTATTCTTCTGAAGATGTTTCAAAAAATCTAAATGGAAATAAAACTTCCAAACTTTTTCTATGAGTCCAGCATTACACTGATCCAAAACCAAAGACCCCACCACAAAGGAAAATAACAGACCAATATCCCTGATGAACATGGATGCAAAAATTCTCAGCAAAATACTAGCCAATAGGATCCACCAATACATTAAAAGGATTATTCACCACAACCAAGTGGAATTTATTCCTGGGCTGGAAGATTGGTTCAACAGTCACAAAGCAATGTGATACAGTGCATAAACAGAGGACAAGAAGCATATGATCCTCTCAATAGATTCAGAAAAAGGATTTGACAAAATACAGCATCCTTCTTGATTTAAACTCTTCACAGGGTAGGGATAGAGAGTACATACCTCAGTATCATAAAAGCCATCTATGAAAAGCCTACAGCAAATATCGTCCTCAAGGGGGAAAAACTGAGAGTGTTTCCCCTAAGGCCAGGAACACAGCAAGGATGTCTACTCTCACCACTGCTGTCAACATAGTTCTAGAAGTCCTAGCCTCGGCAATCAGACAACAAAAAGAAAAGGCATCTGAATCAGCAAAAAAGAAGCCAAACTCTCATTCTTTCCAGATGACATGATACTTTATGCAGAAAAACCAAAAGACTCCACCCCAAAATTTCTAGAACTCATACCGGAACTCAGCAAAGTGGCAGGATATAAAATCAATGTGCAGAAATCAGTTGTATTTCTATACACCAATGAGACAGAAGAAAGAGGAATTAAGGAGTTGATCCCATTTATAATTGCACTCAAAATGATAATATACCTAGGAATAAATCTAACCAAAGAGGTAAAGGATCTGTACTCAAAAAACTATAGAACATTCATGAAAGAAATTGAGGAAAACACAAAGAAATGGAAAAGCATTCCATGCTCATAGGATTGGAAGAACAAATATTGTTAAAATGTCTATGCTACCTAGAGCAATCTATACATTCAATGCAATCCCTATCAAAATACCATCAACTTTTTTCCACAGTGCTGAAGCAAACAATCCCAAAATTTGTATGGAACCAGAAAAGACCGCGAATCACCAGGGGAATATTGAAAAAGAAAACCAAAGCTGGGGGCATCACAATGCCGGGCTTCAAGCTATATTACAAAGTTGTAATCATCAAGACAGCATGGTACTGGCACAAAAACAGACACATAGATCAATGGAACAGCATAGAGAGCCCAGAAATGGACCCTCAACTCTATGGACAACTAATCTTTGACAAAGCAGGAAAGAATATCCAATGGAAAAAAGACAGTCTCTTCAATAAGTGGCGCTGGGAAAACTAGCCACATGCAGAAGAATGAAGCTGGACCATTCTCTTACACATACACAAAAAAAGCTCAAAATGGATGAAAGATCTAAATGTGAGACAGGAATCCATTAAAATCCTAGAGGAGAACGCAAGCAGCAACCTCTTGACTTTGGACAAAGCAACTTCTGGCTAGACACATCTCCAAAGGCAAGGGAAACAAAAGCAAAAGGAACTACTGGGGCTTCACCAAGATAAAAATCTTCCGCACAGCAAAGGAAACAGTTGACAAAACCAAAGACAACTGACAGAATGGGAGAAAGTATTTGCAAATGACTATCAGATAAAGGACTAGTATCCAAAATCTATAAAGTAGTTTTAAAATTTAATCCTCAAAAGTTATTGGATTTCTCTTTTTTCCAAATTCTTGGTCTTATTTCTGATAATACCTGCCTCATACTGTTATGAAAGCTAATTTATATACTGCAACAGAAAGTAAGTAGAACAGCTCCTAGCACCTTTTAGACATTCAATAAATGATGTTTGTACCTTCAGTATGAATATCTTTCCTAATATACTTCATATTATCTGGTTATTGGTATTATAGCATACCAAATTTTCTGGATCACTTCATCTGAATTTCACACAATTGTTGCCATTTTCAAATAGTGATTCCCATTTTCTGCCAGGCTAACAGACCATCATAAAAATTCCATTCTTTGAGCATCTAAACTTCAATTTCCAGATGCTCTTGCATCTCTGTTACAAAAAGCATTTTTTGGACTGCAGTATCTGATTTTAGTTAGAGAAAATAAACTATATAAATAAGCTACAATACAGAAAATAAATTAAATAAACTACAAAACAACACTTATAAAATTGGAAGAGATACTCATCATAACGTCACTTTGTAACTTGTATTATAACATACAGTTACTTAAGTATGTCAGGTGACACTACTTTTCAACTTCGAATCATAGTTTGTTGTCAATGTACATATTTTGCTTTTCATATTCTCTAGCTTCTGTGGAAGAAAGGTGTAAAGTTTTACTCATCTTTGTATTACATCTGTATTTAGTAAATTTTTATTGAAAAATGGAGAACTGGCCAAAGAACTAGCTAAATTTTAACACTGAGGAAGATGGACTTGATTTCAAAATGCTTATATTTTTCATTATGGGGTTTAAAACTGTCACATCAATTTATTAGCATAAAAGATGCACTACTATTCCAGAATGTGTTTAATAGGGTCATCTTTCTCCTAAAGATATTTCTGATAGAGATTTATACTACAGGGTTGGTAAAGCAAGTTAATTTAAATCATTGACTCTTTTGGCTTTGTTTACCTCTTTCCTCCAACTTTTAGAGTTTCTGGACTGTGAATAGAAGTACTTTTTGTGTCATTTTTAACTACAAAATTAAAGTCCTATATGGGCATTGAGGTGGGTAGTAGGAATTCTTAGGCTCTCTTGAATCCTCGTCAGACATATTTTGAAGACAGTCCGTGTAGAATAAAGCTCAAATATATTGTCATAAACGTACATAATTTTGACCAGGGGACGGATGAAGAGGATGACGTAGGAAGACCCTGGACTCACCTCATCTGCTAACACACTGAATCTATACCTACACATAGAGCAGTTCCTCCTGAAAAAGAACTGAGGGCTGATTGAACAGTTGCTACACAACACAGAATATGGGTACCAATAAGAGAATGGCAGGATAGATGGAGGCACAGTAATGACAAAAAACCCACCCCCAGAGCTGTTAACTACAGCGGGGAGAGATAGTACAGAGGGACCAGAAGCAGATTTGTCTGACAAGGAGCACAGAAAAAAAGTCACAGTTTAAAGTATCGATTAGAATATAAAGGAGCTAACTCTCTGCCGAGTGGTGGGGAGCCTTCTGCAATGCTCTCTGGGTTTGAGGGACTGGCATATGCTATGGTTCATGTTTCCCCTCCACCCTGATAATGCAGATGGAAGCAGGGTCTGGGTGCTCTAGCTAGCCTGTTACGTTATGAGTCACAGGACCCTAGCCTACACTAGCCCCAGATAACCTGGAGCAGAGAAAAAAAATGATAAAGGAGAAACTAGAATATAAATGAAACAGCCCTTGAATCTTGCTAAACAATTGAGGAGCTGCTGGAACAGTCTCTGGGGTTGGAAGGGCTTATGGGTATTACTGTTTACTGTTTCCCTTCAACTTTGATAGCACAGACAGAAGCAGGGTTTAGATGCCCTAGCCAGCTTGCCATCCCAGCAAGCCTCTGGCTCAAACCAGCCCCAGATATCCCCCCAAAGTGGCACATATATGACACACAATGGGTCACCCCTGAATAGTGCTTACTATCAGCCCAGCCATCTCACTAAGGCAACAGATGCAAAGCACCCTGGGACATGCCAGGCCCATACTGACTTCAATTACACATAATTCACCAGGGAATCCCCTTTGTAAAGTTTCCCAGGATCACTTAGCCCACACCCACTTTGGATCCTATTGTCCCAATAGGACACCCGTTGCATGGAATACCCCAGAGCCCACCCAGCCCATGTCTGCTTTAGCTCCTGCTGTCTTGCCCAAGTCCTTCCTGCATGGGGCACCACAGAAAAACCTCTACTTATGCCAGCTTTGGCTCCAGTGGTCTCACCAGAGTACTTCCATATACAGAGTGCCCAGGAACACTTGGACTGCATTTACTTCAGGTCCAGCCATCCCACCACCAAATGTCCTAGGATACCCATCTTACACCCACCTCAGCTTCTGATGTTCCACTAAGGTGGCCTGTATCCAAAGAGCTCCAGGACTCCCTGGCACCTGCCTGCGTCAGCTCCAGTCATTCCATCAGAGTAATGCCAGGTCAGGGTGCCTCAGGACCCACAAACCAGCCCATGCCTGCTACAGGTCAAGCCAGCCAATACCACCAGGCACACACAGTCTACACAAGATATGTTATTACACAAGGGCATTCCTTCAAGTCTAGGAGAATTATCTGTTCTGCCTAATTCATTGAGATGAGCATAGAAAATCAGACAAAATGAGGAAATAGAAACAAAGCAGAAAGGCTAAACCTAGATTTAAGTGTAACAGAGAGGAGCAATCTACCTATAAAGAGCTCAAAGTAATGTTCCAAAAAATGTTCACCTGACTGGAGAAAAGGGTAGATAAACTTCAACAAAAAGAGAAACTTCAACAAAAGAGAACTTCAACAAAAAGAGAAAATATTAAAAAACCATTGAGAGTTGAAGGATACAATAAATGAAAATTTTAAAAACCACAGTAGTGGGAGTCAACAACGTATTAGAGGATACAAAGGATGGATCAGCAGTCTGGAAAATAGTAATGGAGAGCAACCAAACTGAACAGCAAAAAGAAAAAAGAATTTTAAAAATGAGAATAGGATAAGGGATCTCTAGGATATCAAGCATACTAACATTCACATTATAGGGGTCCCAGAAGGAGAAGAGAGAGAGAAAGGGGAGAAATTTTATTTGAAGAAATAATAGCTAAAAACATTCCTAACTTGGGGAAGGAAACAGACATCCATGTCCAGGAAGCACAGAAAGCCCCAAACAAGATGAACCCAAGAAGGTCCATATCATGGCACATGATAATAAAATAATAAAGATTAGAGATAAAGAGAGAATCCTAAAAGCAGCAGGAGAGAAACAGCTAGTTATAAACAAGGAAAATGTCATTAGGCTATCATCTGATTTTCAGCAAAAATGTTGCAGGCTGAAAGGGAGTGACAGGATATATTCAAAGTGCTAAAAGGAAAACACCTACAACCAAGAATACTCTACCCAGTAATCATTCAGAATTGAAGAAAGCTAGACTTTCCCAAAGTTAAAGGAGATCATCATCACTGAAGAGGCTTTACAATAAATATTAAAGAGATTTATTTAGGTGGAAAAGGAAAGGTCACAACTAGAAAATTAAGAAAAAATTTTATGAGTAAAAGCAAATATACAGCAAGGATAGATCAATTATATAGCTAAAATGAGAGTTAAAGCACAAATAATACAATCCACTATATGTAAAAAATTAGGAGACTCACAAAATTTTAAAAAACTATGACACCAAATAAAATATAAAGCAGCAAAGTAAAAATTTAGTGTTTTTAGAATACGTTTAAACTTAAGCAACCATTAATTAAATATCGACTACCAAATACTTAGGATGTTATATAGGAACCTCCTGGTAACCACGAACCAAATAATAGACTGGATCAACAAAAAATTAAGAGAAAGGAATCCAAGCATAAAACTAAAGAAAGTCATCAATCACAATGCAAGAGTGTATGAAAAGAAAGGAGCAGAAAACTATAAAAAAAAAACAATTAACAAAATAGCAATAACTACATACCTATCCATAATTACTTTAAATGTCAATGGACTAAATGCTCTAATAAAAATGCATAGGGTTGCTGAATGGATAAATTTATAAGACCCATCTATATGCTGCCTACAGGAGACTCACTTCAGACATGAAGACTCAAAGAGACCTAAAGTTAAGGGATGGAAAAAAAATATTCCATGCCAGAGTAGTAATACTCGTATCAGACAAAATAGATCTTAAAACAAAGATACAAGAAAGAGAGGTATTATGTAGTGATAAAAGGATCAATCCACCAAGAGAATATAACAATTGCAAATATCTATGCACCCAACATAGGAACACCTAAACACAAAAGCAGGTATTGGCAGACATAAAGGGAAAGACTGATAGACAGTAATAGTAGGGGACTTTAACACCCACTTAAATCAATGGATAGATCATCTAGGCAGAAAATCATTTAAGAAATTATGACTTTCAGTGACACATTAAAGCAGATGGATTTATAACATTCCGTCTAAAAACAGCAGAATGCACATTCTTCTCAAATAAACATGGATATTCTCTAGGATAGATCATTTGTGAGGATATAAACAAATCTCAGTGAATTTAAGAAGAGTGAAATCATATCAAGCATCTTTTCTGACCACAATGATATGAAAGTAGAAATCAATTATAAAAACAACAACAAATGGAAAAACACAAATACATGGAAGCTAAACAACATGATCTTCAGCAACCATTGGGTCAGTCAAGAAATAATTAAAAAAAAAAACAAAAAACATGGAAACAAATGAAAATGAACAGTCCTAAATCTTTGGGATACAATGAAAGGGTTCTAAATTGAAAGCTTCCAGCATTACAGGCCTACCTCAGGCAACAAGAAAAATCTCAATTTAACCTTTTTACACCAAAAGGAGGGTCAGAAAAAGGAGAAAAAAGCCCAAAGTTAGTAGAAGGAAGGAAATAAAGATCACAGCGGAAATAAATAAAATCAAAACTAAAAAAAAAAAAAAAGAAGAAAGTAAAGATCAATGAAGCCAAGAGCTGATTCTTTGAAAACATGATGTGGTCCATATATACAATGGAATATTACTCAACCATCAAAAAGAACGATTTCACAACATTTGCAGCAACATGGATGGTGCTGGAGGAGATAATGCTAAGCGAAATAAGTCAAGCAGAGAAAGACAATTATCATATGGCTTCACTCATTTATGAAACATAAGAAGTAGGAAGATCGGTAGGAGAAGAAAGGGGAGAAGGCGGGGTAAAAAGAAGGGGGACTGAACCATGAGAGACTATGGACTCTGGGAAACAAACAGGGCTTTAGAGAGGAGGGGGGTGGGGTATCAGGATAGCCTGGTGATGGGTATTAAGGAGGCACGTATTGCATTGTGCATTGGGTGTTATACGCAAGTAATGAATCATGGAACTTTACATCAAAAACTTGGGATGTACTGTATGGTGACTAACATAACATAATAAAATATTTTTATAAAAAAAAGAAGATAAAGCCCCCCCCCAAAAAAAAGAAAGAAAGTAAAGATCACTGAAGCCAAGAGCTGTTCTTTGAAAACATAACAGAATTGAAAAAACCTTTAGCCAAACTCATCAAGAAAAACAAGAATGGAATCAAGTAAAATTAAAAATGAAGGAGAAATAACAACCATGACCACAGAAATATAAAGGACTATACAAAACTATTATGAAAATTTATACAACAAAATATTGGACAACCTAGAAACCTACAATATTCCAAAACTGAATCAGAAAGAAGTAGAAAATCTGAACAGACTCATTAGTAGTAATAAAGTTGAATCAGTAATCAAAAAACTCCCAAAAAAGTCCAGCATCGATGGTTTCACAGGTGAATTCCACCAAGCATTTAAAGATTCATTAATGTTTATTCTTTTCAAATGGTTCCACCAAATAGAAGATGAAAGAAAGCTTCCAAATATATTCTTGAAGGCCAGCATGACCCTAATACCAAAACCATAGACACTACAAAAGAAGAATACTACAGGTCAATATCCATGGTGAACATAGATGCAAAAATCTTCAACCAAATATAGCAAATTGAATTCAACGATATACAAAAAAGTATTATTCACCACAGTCCAGTGGGATTTATTACAGAGATGTAAGAATGGGTCAATATCCACATATCAATCAACATATCACATTAACAAGGAGGAGGATAAAAATCATATGATCATCTCAATGTAGCAGAAAGACATTTGAAAAATTACAACATCCATTCATGATAAAAACTCTCAAATAAGTGGATTTAGAGGAAATATGCCTTAACATAATAAAGGCCATGTATGACAAATCCACACCTAACATCATACTAAATGGTGTAAAACTGAATTTTTTTTCTATGATCAGGAACAAGAGAAGGATGTCCATTTTTGCCCTTTTATTCAACAGCTGGAAGTTCTAGCTGCAGCAATCAGAAAAGAAAAAGAACTAAAGTGCATCCAAATTGGTAAAAAGTAAAAATGTCACTATTCTCAGATTACATGATACTATATATAGAAAACCCTAAAGACTTTACCCAAAAAGCTATTAGAACTAATGAATTAAGTTGCAGGATACAAAATTACTATACAGAAATCTGTTGCATTCTATACACTAATAACAAAATAGCAAAAAGAGAAATTAAGAAAAATACCATTTACAGTTGTGTCAAAAAAGGAGAAAATACCTAGGAATAAATTCAACCAAGGAGCCAGAAGACCTTTACTCTGAATATTATAAGACATTAATGAAAGAAATTGAAGATAACACAAACTAATGGAAAAATATTCCTTGGTCATGGATTGGAAGGATTAATATTGTTAAAATGTCCACAGTACCCAAAGCATCTACAGATTCAATACAATCCCTGTCAAAATACAATATTTTTCACAGAACTAGAAAAAATAATCCTAAAATTGTATGGAATAAGAAAAGACCCTGAAGAGCCAAAGAAATCTTGAGAAACAACAAAGCTTCAGGTATTATAATTCCAGATTTCAAGATGTACTACAAAGGTATAGCAATCAAAATAGTATGGTTCTGACATAAAAACAGACACATAGAGCAATGGAAAAGATACAGAGACCACAATGTTCAATTAAACTACAAAAAGGATCCAAGAATATACACTGGGGAAAGACAATCTCTTCAACAAATGGTTTTGGGAAAACTGGACAGCTACATGTGAATGAATGAAACTGGACCACTTTCTTAGACCACACACAAAAATAAACTCAAAATGGATTAAACCTAAATATGAGACTTGAAACTATACAACTCCTAAAGGAAACATAGGCAATAATCTCTTGAACATTGGCCTTAGCAACATATTTATAGATATATCTCTTCAGTCAAGGGGAACAAAAACAAAAATAAACTATTGGGGCTACACTAGAACAAAAAGCTTTTGCACAGCAAATGAAACCATCAACAAAATGAAAATGAAACCTACTGAATGGGAGAAGATATTTACAGATCATATTCAATTAAAAAAAAAAACTATAGCTGAACACCAAAGAAACTCCCAAATAATCCAATTAACAAATGGACAGAGGACATAAATAGACATTTTTCCAGAAAAGACATATTGATGGCCAACAGACACATGAAAAAATGCTCAACATTACTAATCAGGGAAAGGCAAATCAAAACCACTATGAGGTATCACTTCATACCTGTCAGAATGACTAGTATTAAAAAGACAAAAATAACAAGTATTAGTGTGGATGTGGAGAAAAAGGAACTCTTTTGTACTGTCAGTGGGAATATAAATTGTTGCAACCACTGTGGAAAACAGTATGGAGTTTCCTTAAGAAAAAATAGAAATCCATATGATCCAATTATTCCACTATTCATATTTGCCCAAAGAGAATAAGACCACTAATTGGGAAGATATATGCACCCCTATGTTTATTGAAGCATTATTTATAATACCAAATTATAGAAGCGGCCCAAGTGTCCATCAATAGATGACTGTATAAAGAAGATGTGGTACATATATATATACAATGGAATATAACACAATCATAAAAAAGATGAGCTCTTGCCATTTGTGACAACCTAGATGGGCCTAGAAGGGATTATGCTAAGTGAAATAACTGAGACTGAGAATGGCAAATACCATGTGATTTCACTCCTATGTGCAAACAAAAAGCAGAAGAAGAAGAACAACAACAACAACAACAAGCTGAATCAGACCTATAAATACAGTAAACTGATGGTTGCCAGAGGGAAGGGGAATGAATGATAGGCAAACTGCAAAATGGGGGAAGGATAGTGGGAGATACAGGCTTCCAATTATGGAAGAGGTTACAGAAATAAAAGTTACAGCATAGGACATATACTCAATGGTATTGTAATAGTATTGTATGGTGAGCATAGTATAATGTAAAGAGATGTTGAATCACCATCCTGTACACCTAAAAGTAATATAACATTGTCTGTCAAAAAATTGTATACTCAAAAAGATTTTTAAGAAAAAAATATGGTACATGCACACACATAATGCAATATTACTCAGCTATAAAAAAAGAATGAGATTTTGCCATTTTCAACAGCATGGATGGATACAGAGGGTTTTATGCTAAGTGAAAGATATCTTAGAAAGATACATACCATATAATTTCACTTAAATGTGAAATCTAAAAAACAAAAAGCAAATAAAAAAACAACAAAATAGAAACAAAATCATAAGTACAGAGAACAAAATTGTGGTTTCCAGAAGGGAGGGGGTTTAGGGGAAGGGCAAAATAGGTGAAGGCGATTAAGAGGTACAAACTTGCTGTTGTAAAATAGTAAGTTACAGGGATGAAAGGTATAGCATAAGGAATATAGTCGATACTATTGTAATAACTTTGTATGGTGACAGAGGCTAACTACACTTATCATGGTACGCATAGAATAATGTATAGAATTGTTGAATCACTATATTGTAAACCTGAAACTAATAGAACATTATATGTCAATATACTTCAATAAAAGTCAATGTTAAGACATATGAATTCCTTAACTTTTCCCTTTGTCTTTATATAACCTTATTATTATGGAATCTCTGAATTACAAATAAAATTTCCCTAATGAATGAATCTCTCCTGATAGCTTTCTCTAAATTCAGAACACTTTAAATGATGGAAAAGCCATTTTAACATAAATCAGCTTTTTGGAGCCCAAACTGGTCTCTCTGTAATTCCCACACCTTGGCTTCCTCTCTGAAGTCATGCAAATGTAGCATACATTTTCTTATTTCCTTCTAAACATGTCATAAGAATAATATGTAACTTATTACAGTAAGCATGGCAGAGAACCAAGTGATAACCCTCTTCTTGGTCTCTGAAATTTCATAAAATATTATCACCCTGTTTGGATCTTTTTCATATATGGTGATATGAAATGACATTTTCTTGTGTTTTCACATTTTTAGGTCAGTGACATCCTATCTCCTAATTAGTGTTCTGTTGCAGTTGTGTCAATGTAGACACATTCCCTTGGTATTTTAATAATGCTTTACTGAGAAGATTATTCTAAAATATTTTAAAGAAAACATTCCAGTTTTCCTCTTTAACCTTTTTCAATTTTATTAAATTAATAAATAATTTAAATATAGCACTAAGAGTATGATACAGCTACACATCCATCAAAAAGAAGAGGACTGTGGAGGTTTTAAAGCACCTTCACAAAGTCTTTGATACCATTCTCATGAAGATGTGGAGTCTAATTTCCTTTTCTTTGAATGGAGGTACAATGAGGTGGAAGTGATACCCCGTGAATTCTGAGACCAGGTCCTAAAAGGCAGTGCTACTTCAACCTTGCTCTCTTGGGACATTAGCTCTTACACCCCTGAGACCATACACTGAGGTGTCATATGGATGTTCTGAGATAGGTTCTAATTCAGGTCCTAGGCAGAACCATCATTAAAAACAAGACACAAGAGAAGCCTGTAGATGGCTCCAGCCACAGGCACCATTTGACTGCAACCTTTTGAGAAACCCCTGAGTGAAAATGAGCTATCTGAGACCAGTCAATTGCCAGAACTCAGAGATAATACTAATAAATGATTGCTTTTCTATGATGCTAAGTCTGAGGTGGTTTGTTTTGACACCATAGATAACCAGAAAATATTTTAATGCCACATGGAGAATTAGAAAATATTTGATGCCATAGCCAAATTTAAAGTGTAAGATCTTCACTTTGGAACTAAGATGTGAGCAGTAGCTGGAGGAGGCTAGTTTGTTAGGAAGAAAAAGAAAGAAGAAAAAGGAGGAAGAGGCGGAGGAAGAGGAAGAAGCAGCAGCAGCAGAAGCAGCAGGAGGAGGAGAAAAAGGGAGGAGGAGGGGGAAGGGAGGAGGGGAGGGGGGAGAAGGAGAAGAAAAGGAAGAAAGAATGAGGAGGAGGAGAAAGAAGGGAGGGAGGGAGGGAAGAAGGAGGAAGGAGGAGGAAGAGGAAGGAGGAGGAGAAGGAGGAGGAGAAGGAGGAGTAAGAAGTTGCTTGTGGTCATGATGAGTTTGTTAGTGAGAACCTAAATAAGAGTAAACAGTTGTCAGAAGTTGGAGGAAAGGAAACCCTTGTTATGTAGGTGTGTGAAATTTAGCAACATCATCGGCCATTGAAATTTGGAAAGTAAATATACCTAATGAACTGGATGATCCACCTAAGGAAATTTCCAGGCATAGTTTTGAACATTCCACCTGATTTCTTTAGCCGCTTGCAATAATATGAGAGAAGAACTGAAGAAATAAGAGCTCTTAAAAAGTAATTAAATATAAAGAATCCAGGACTTGGGTTCAAAAATAAAATGGTTTCTCATTTCCAATTCTTCTAGATGGTAATCTATTCTCAAATTAGGAAATAGCTTTCAGGCAAATATCAGATCCAGGGCACTGCCAGGAAAACGTGGTCTAAAAATTACTTTAAAGCAGTTTGTAATACTTCAAAAGGATTTAAGGTGGTGCCTCATATACCTTTTTCAAGCAGATAGAAAGCCATCTACGAATCTTAAGAGCATACTTCACATTTCATCTCAATTAAAAATTAGGGCTTTTAATAATGTTTTAGGGCATTATCCCACAGAAACTTTAATGGGAGCTGAACGTAAAGACTTTGCCTCAAAATTCTTTATGTGAGTGGCTTTTATTTAATAGAGTGAAACTGAAAAAGATTTCTTGAAAAATCCATAAAAAACTTTAAGATATTCATACTAACAGAAACTGCCAGATTGGACTAAAGGGGATAGTCATTGTGTGAAATGAAAAGTATCCTTGGTATACCCAAACTTCTACGGGAAGAAAGCAAGCAGAGAATTCAGCTATAGTCATGTGCTACATTTTAGGCAAAGGAAATAAAATTCAAAGAGAAGAACCAAAGACAATTGTCAAAGAGCAGAAGTGTGCCCTTGTCAAAGAAATAGTAACATACGCTTGTCTGGATTTCAGATTTATAACAGACTAGTTACTTCCTATATCTTCTATTTATCTTTCCCTTTCTTTCCTTTTTTCTCCTCCCTAAATGAGAATATCTAACTTATGTTTCTCCCATCACTGTATTTTGGGTGACAGGTATATCATTCACTTCTTTAAGTCACATGTATTCAGATCTAGAGTACACTTAAGATGCTATTCCTAGAAAATATATCCAAGGTCAACTGGATTCCATTTGGATGATAGCATCCTAGATATTCAACCTGAGACTGAAGGTCTACTAAATAACATTTTAGGAGGTACTACAGAATGAGTAAATATCTGTCACATGTGAAAAGAAAGTAAATAATTTGGACCCAAAGAATGGACCTATGATCCTTCTATCAAGAGGTGTAATCTAATTCTCCTGTCCTTAAATACGTGTAGCCTTGATGACTAACCTTTAGCAAATAGAATCTGGAAGGGGTGAGCTGCATGATTTCCAAGGATAAATCGCTTCCTTATCCCAAGTCTCTCTTAAGATCCTTGCTTTTGGAATCCAGCTCCCATGCTGTGTGGTGATCCAAGGCCAATAGAAGTAGTCAGTTGTAGATGTTTAAGCTGACCATCACAGCTGAGATCTCAGCTAACAATCAGTATCAACCACTAGACATGTGAGGAGAAAGCTTTCAAGCTGACTCATGGTTACTATCTGACAGCAACTTAAGAGGCCGGAAGAGCTAATCTCAGTCAACTTCCAGAACTCAAAGAGTTAAAAGTAATAAAATTATTGTTGTTTTATGCCATTAAGTGTGGTGTAACTTTCTTATGTCTTAAGGTAACTGGACAGGGACACACACACACACATACATACATACACACACACTGATCTGGAACAGTCTCCAATGCGTATTAAAAATAAAAAGGAGCAGAGGTGCAGACTATGTAACTATTACTGTGTTTTATTTCCTAAGTACATTGCTTGAGACTTTTCTTTTGTCTCAGAATTGTTTTTTTTTTTTTGACTAGGATGTAAAGCTGAGGAACAAAGAGAGGATTTTATTATTTCACATTCAGAATAGAGCTGAAAACAACTGGGGTCATACCCTTCTTAGGGCTTATCTAACAGCTGAATGGCTCTGCTCTGCTAGCCACCTCTTCCTTATATGTCAGTTATTGGGAGGGTTTGGGCAGGTATCCAAAAAGTGATCTGAGTCTTAGATAAGAAAGTCAGAAATTGAATATTGGACCTTTTTCCCCCCTGCCAGAGGGGAAATGAGAGGGTCTCTTCTAAAATCCCTTTCCCAAACCAAGTGAGAAAGGGCTCAAAGATATTTACTTGTAAATGTTGAGTGGCCAGCAAGAAGGGATGATTGGCATGTTTTCTCAAACTGGGAGATCTGCTTTTGCAATGGAATTTCCAATCTTCTTCTATACCTATTTCAACAAGAATGTAAACATTTTAGAAAGGAGCAGAGGATGGGGAAAAGGAATGGCAGTACATGAGTCTTTATTCTGGCAAGGATGTATAAATATTCCATGGGTTATATGGACATGCGGAATGTTTAACCACCTTGCTGGTGCCCTATCACTGAAGGCAGGAACTCCAGTACTAAACAAATGAGATATAATAAGATATATTGTGACATGGGAAGTAAAGGAGATCTGGAAAAATTCATATTGAGGCCATATCCACATTGTGAAAACAGAGATTAAATATTGCCACTTCTACTTGTAGAACATGCAACCTGTGACCCCCCAACACACACACACACACACACACACGCACACCCACACACACCCACCCCAAAAGCACCGTTGGCAAATGCATTTGCCATACAGAGGACTTAGCCACTGAAACCAAAGAAACGGTAATAGCTCCAAATATTTATTATTGGTCCTTAACAGAAAAAGGTTGTTGAGACTTGGTCTAAAAAATTGATATACCCCAGCTAACAATAACAAAAAGAAAATTGGAATGGCTATATTGATATCAGACAAGTATGTTTCAGAACAAAGAATACTGCCAGGGATAAGAAGGATCATTTAATAATGGTAAGTGGGGTCAATTTATCAAGAGTACATAAAAATCCTAATAGGCTATGTATATAACCGAGTTTCAAAATACATAAAGCATATCTGGTAGAACTACCAAATAAAATGGGCAAATCTGCAATTACAGTCGGAGATAAAAAAAATCTTACTCTCAACATTTGATAGAATATATAGACAGAAAATTAGTAAAGATATTGCAAATATGAACAGCACTAACAATCAACCTGATCTAATTGACATTTATAGAACACTCCACCCAGCAGCAGAATACACATTTTTTTCAAATGCAGACAACTTTTTTTTAAATAGGCATACCATGTTCTGGGCCATAAAACAAACACTTTAAAATAGCTTTAAAGTAAAGGTTAACGTTTAAAAAAATGCTTTAAAATAGTCCACAGAGTGCTCTCTGATAACAGTAGAATTATAAATCAGTAAGAGAATGACATCTAGAAAACTTTCTAAGTGTTTGGAAACTAAACAATACAATTCTAAATAATCCCAAAAAATAGAGAAAAAAAAGGAAAATCAGAAATGATTTACATACCAAAATGTGTAGGTTGTATATAAAACAGTACTTAGAGGAAATTTTTATAGCATTTTATGCCTACATTAAAAAAGAAGAAAAGTGTTAACTCAAAACCTAAGCTTGTACTGAAAGAAACTAGGAAAAAAAAATTCAAACCTAAATAAAAATAAAGGCAATTTTTACAAGAGATGAAATCAGTAAAATGGAAAACAAAATAAAACAATAATATCACAAGTTAATTTTCTGAAAGAAACTAAAAATTAATAAACACCCTACCCAGACTAACAGGAGGTGAAAAAGAATTGCCAAGATGAGCAATTGGTGATAGTGATAGTCTTTACACATCTTACGGAAATTTAAAAAATAACAGACAACTTTATGCTCATAAGCTCAGTAACTTAGATGAATAGACACATAATTTGAAGGGCACATATCACCAAAGCTCACTCAAAATGAAATAGGAAATCTGAATAGCCCTATACCTATTAAGATAATTAAATTTTTAGGTAAAAATATTTCTGCAAATAATATTCCAAGCCTAGATGACTTCACTAGTGAATAATATTGAACACTTAATAAAGAAATACTAGCAATTCTATACAAACACTTTTAGAAAACTAAAGAGGAAGAAATTCTTCTTAGCTATGAGTCTGGCATTATCTTGATTTTAAAAAAACACAAAAAGAAGACATGATAAGAAAAGAACAGAATGATATCCCTTACGAGCACAGATGAATGAATTCTTTTTAGAAAAGTACTTTATTTTGAAAGAGAGCGTGTGTGAGTGTGAATGGGGAGAGGGGCAAAGAGAGGGAGAGAATTGCAAGAAGACTCCCTGATAAGCGTGAAGCCCAATCTGGGGTTCCACCTCACCACACTGAGATCATGACCTGAGCTGAAATCAAGAGTTGGACACATAATCAATGGAGCCACCCAGGCACTCCCAATGAATATATTCTAACAAAATTTTAGCAAATCAAATCCAACAATATATAAAAATGATAATGCATCATGATCAAATGGGATTTATTCCATGAAAGCAAGTTTGGTTTAACATTTGAACAAATGAGTGTAATTCATATTAACAGACTAAAGAAGAAAAATCATATAGTCATCTAAATGTTGCAGAAAAGCATTTCAGAAAATGCAGCATCCACTCATGGGAAAAAAAAAAGTCAGAAGAGAACAGTAAGGAACTCCCTCAATTTGACAAAGATTGTTTATGAAAACTCCATAGCTAGCATCATTGTGTTGAAACATAAATGTTTTTTCTCTAAGATCAAGAACAAGGCAAGGATACCCACCCTCAACACTTCTACTCAATACTGTGATGGAGGTTTATTTAATGTAATAAGGCAAGAAAAAGAAATCCAGATTGAGAAGGAATAAGTAAAGCCATCTTTATTCTCAGATTACATAATAGTCTATAAAGAAAATCTCATGTAATGTACCAAAAATGCTAATAGAATAAGGTCAGAATTATGGAATACTAGGTCATTATAGAAAAATCAATTATTTTTCTGTATACTAGTGACAAGCAATCATAAATTGACATTAAAAATACCATTGATAGTAGTACTGAGAATAGGAAATACTTAGCTATAAATTTGGTAAAAGATATGAAAAATTTCTATGCTAAGAACTATAAAATGTTGCTGAGCAATTAAAGATGATCTAAATTAGTAAGGAGATATACCTTGTTCATTGATGAGAAGACTCAATATTGCTAATATGGCAATTTTACTCAAATTGATCCACAGATTCAATACAAACCCAGTGAAAATCAAATCAGGCTTTTTTTTTTAGGAATTAGAAAACTGATTATAAAATATGTATAGAAATATGGAAGACTCAGAATAGAAAAAAAAACTTTGAAGAACAAAGATAATTTATACTATCTAATTTCAAGACTTACAAGCTATACCAACTGTGGAACTGTGTAGGATGTCCAAATAGACACAGTCTTTTTTTTTTAAACAAAGATGCCAAAGCAATTTAATTGAGGAAATTATTATGTTCAACAAACTGGAATGATTTGGTAAGAATAACATAAATACTTACATAAATAAAACTTTGACCTTTACTTACATCACATGATATACCACATCATGATTACCTTCAAAGGGATCATATATGTAAATCTAGGAGCTAAGTTCATAAAACTTCTAGTAGAAAACATTGGACAATATCTTAGAAACTTTGGATTTGGCAAAGGTTTCTTAAATAAGACTTAAAAAGCATGAACTGTTAAAGAATAAAATCAAGGAATTGTTCTTCAGCATAAGAAAACTTACACTCTTCTAATGCTACTATTGCGGGGAACTAACTGGCTGGAAAGATGGCAGGGTAAGAGGACTCTAAGCCCATATTGTCCCACACATACAACTAGATAACACTCGGATCAGCATAAATAACCCAGAAAGTGGCCCAAAGACTGACAGAACAAACTCCACATTGAAGGAGGTAGGAAGGATGAAGATGCTATTTGGGAGCAAAACAGACCTTGGTTATCTATAGTGAGGCAGGTTCTGATGGTGCTACGGGGAAGGGCAAAAAACAGACTATCACACAGGGAGCCTGCACAGGGAAGATGAATCCCCATAACATTGGGCTTTGAAAGTAAAAGGGGCTGAAGCTCATGAGTTCTTACAATCAGTGGGAGTTAGAGCTTAGAATTTTGAAAATTGGCTGGCTCAGCTCTGGGTGAAGTCAGAGAGCATTAAGAAGCAGAACCTCACCCTTAAGGAGATAGCATGACAAATAGGCAGCAGAGATACAGCATGGAAGTATCAGTTTGAAAAACACCAGGGGCAAATGGGAGAGAGTGTGTTTTATTCATCTCAGAGAATGATCCAGAGAGGTAGGGATCACAGTGAGACCCCTTCAGGAATAAAGCAGCTGACAGGCACCATTTGTCTCACCTGGGTCTCGGCATAAACCCACAGCACCTGTAAGGACCAGCACAGTGTCAACACTGGCTATCTAACTTGCTTACACTGAGCCCTGAACCCCTGTGCTTTGTTGCTCAACCTTCCCAGTCATGCTTGCCTCAGGTCCAGTGCTGTGGCTCCCACCCCCAGAAGACCAGCAGAAACTTTACCAACCCTTTATCTATACTGGCAACTTTTGTGGGGCTCTGGTTCCAGTGGCAGTGGTGGCAGGTGATGTTTTGCAAGCAGACCAGCACACACCTTGTTAGAAAGTGCCCCACATAGTAGGGGATCAAACACTGCCCACAACAGGCAAAGAGAATCTCTGCAGACAACTGGGCTGGAAGAAAAAGCAGTCAGGACTCAACAGCAGGGCACATGCAACACATATAGAAGACACTCCCTGAAGCACCAGCTCCTGGGAAACAGGAGATACTGAACTGCAGGGCACTATAGAATGTCTTCTTCATAAAGCTATTGCCTTCAAGAGCAGGAGACATAGCTGACTTTCCTAACACAGAGAAACAGAGAGACAAAATGAAGAGACAGAGGAATATGTCCAAATGAAAGAAGAGGACAAAATCACAGCAAGAGACCCAAGTGAAATGAATGAAAGTAATATGCCAGATGGAGAATTTTAAGTAATATCATAAAGATTCTCACTGGACTCAAGAAAAGAATGGAGGACATTAATGAGACCCTTAAAGAATTTTTTTTTAAAGCCAGAGATGAAGAACACAATAAATGAAATTTAAAATACACTTGATAGAATAAACAGCAGACCAGAGGAAGCAGAGGAATGAATTAATGGCCTAAAAGATGGAGTAATGGAAAGTAATTATGCTGACCAAAGGAGAGAAAAAATAATTATGTAAAATGAGAATAGACTTAGGGAACTCAGCGACTTCAACAAGTTTAATAACATTTGCATTATATGGATTGCAAAAGAAGAAGAGAGAGAAAGGGGCAGAAAATGAAGAAATAATAGCTGAATACTTCCTTGACTTGGGGGAAAAAAGAAAAAAAATGAAAGCAGCAAGAGAAAAGAAGACAGTTACATACAAAGAAAAGCCCATTAGTCTATGAACAGATTATTCAGCAGAAACTTTGCTGGGAGTTCCAGGACATATTCAAAATGGTGAAAGGGAACAATCTGCAACCAAGAATACCCATCAGGGCTATCATTCAGAGGAGAGATAGAGAGTTTCTCAAACAGACAAAAACTAAAGCTTATGGCCAGTAAGTCAGTCCTGTAGGAAATATTAAAGGGGACTCTTTGAGTGCAAAGGAATGACCATAAGTGAGAGTATAAAAGTTTGGAAGCACAGGGGCACCTGGGTGGCTCTGTCATTAAGCGTCTGCCTTCAGCTCGGGGCGTGATCCCAGAGTCTGGGATCAAGCCCACATTGGGCTCCTCCTCTGGGAGCCTGCTGCTTCTTCTCCCACTCCCCCTGCTTGTGTTCCCTCTCTTGCTGGCTGTCTCTCTCTGTCAAATGAATACATAAAATCCATTTTAAAAAATTTGGAAGCTCAAAAGCAGTAAAAATAAGTTTATCTGTAAAAATCAGTCAAGGGATTCACAAAATAAAAGGATGTAATATATGACACCATATACCTAAAATATGGGGTGGGGGGAGCAGGAGCAAAGAACTTAAGTGACCATCAACTTAATGTAGACTGCTGTATGCAAAAGATGTTAAATACAAACCAAATAGTAACCACAAATCAAAACCCAGTAACAGATATGCAAAGAATAAAGAGAAAGGAATCCAAGTGTATCACAAAAGAAAACCAACAAATCATGAAAGAGAGCAAGAGAAGGATCAGAGAAAAACTACAAAAACAAACCACAAGTAACAAAATGGCAATGAATACATATATCATACGTATCTATCAATAATTACTTTGTTTGTTGAAAGATTTTATTTATGTATTTGTCAGAGAGAGAGAGAGAGAGAGACCACAAGCAGGGGGAGCAGCAGGCAAAGCAGGCAGAGGAGGCAGAGCAGGCCAAGGGACAAGCAGGCTCCCCGCTGAGCAAGGAGCCCAATGGAGGACTCGATCCTAGGACCCTGAGATCATGACCTGAGCTAAAGGGAGATGCTTAACTGACTGAGCCACCCAGGTGTCCCTCAATAATTATTTTGAATGTGGACAGACTAAATGCTCCATCCAAAGACATAAGGTGATAGAGTAGACCAAAAAACCCAAGAGCCATCTATATACTGTCTATGAGAGATTCATTTCAGACCTAAAAACACCTGTAGATTTTAAGTAAGGGGATGAAGAAATATTTATCATGCCAATGAATGTCAAAAGAAAGCTGAAGTAGCAGTACTTCTATCGGACAAAATAGTCTTTAAAACAAAGATTGTTAACAAGAGACAAAGGAGGACACTATATAATAATAACGGGGACAACCCAATGAGAAGATATAACAATTGTAATATTTATGCACCCATCATGGGAGCACCCAAATAAAACAGTTAATAGTAAATATAAAGGAACTAATCAACAGTAATACAATAATAGTAGGGGACTTTAACACCCCACTTACATCAATGGACATCAATGGACAGACCATCCAAACAGAAAATCAACAAGAAAACAGAGGCTTGGAATGATACACTGGGCCAGATGGACTTAACAGATATATTCAGAACATTCCATCTTAAGACAGCAGAATACACATTCTTTTCAAGCGCACATGAAACATTCTCCAGAGTAGACCACATATTGGGACACAAAACAAGTCTCAACAAATTCAAAAGCATTGAAGTCATACCATGCATTTTTTTCTGACCACAACACTAGAAACTAAAAATCAACCACAAGTAAATATCTGGAAAGATCATGAATCCATGGAGGTTAAATAACATGCTACTGAACAAAGAAGGGATCAACCAAGAAATCAAAGAAGAGACAAAATTACATGGAGACAAATGAAAATGAAATACAATGACCCAAAATCTTTAGGATATAGCAAAAGATGTTCAAAGAGGGAGATTTACAGCAATAGAAACCTACCTCAAGATGCAAGAAAATTTTCAAATAATCAAACCTAAGGATCTAGAACAAATAAAGAACAAATGAACCTAAAACCAACAGAACAAAGGCAACAATAAAGCTTAGAGCAGAAATAAATGAGATAGAAACTAAAAAAAAAAAAAAATCAATAAAACCAAGAACTGTTTCTTTGAAAAGATCAACAAAATTCATAAACCTCTAGCCAGACTCACAAAAGAAAAAATTAAAAATTAAAAAAATTTAAAAAGGTGGGCTCAAAATCACAAATGAAATACAAACAATTGTATGAGAATTATGAAAAATTATAGGCCAACAAATTGGGCAACATAAAAGAAATGGGTAAATTCCTAGAAATATATAACTTACCAAAACTGAAGCAGGAAGACATAGAAAATTTGAACACACTGATTACCAGCCATGAAATTTAATCAGTAATCAAACAACTCCCAACAACAACAACAGTCCAGGACCAGACGGCTTCACAGACAAATTCTACCAGACATTTAAAGAAGAGTTAACACCTATTCTCAAACTATTCCAAAAATTAGAAGAGGAAGAAAAATTTCCAAATTTATTCTATAAGACCAGTTTTACTGATACCAAAACCAGATAAAGACATCACAAAAAAAAAAGAGAGAGAGAGAGAGAACTACAAGTCAATATCTCTGATGAACATAGATACAAAAATGTTCAACAAAAACCTAGAGGAGAACACAGGCAGTAACCTCTTCAACCTCGGGCACAGCAACTTCTTGCAAGACATATCTCTAAATGTAAGGGAAATAAAAGAAAAATGAACTATTGGGACTTCATCAAGATAAAAAGCTTCTGCATGGCAAGAAATGACAGTCAACAAAACTAAAAGTCAACATACGGAATGGGAGAAGATATTTGCGAATGATATAACAGATAAAGGGCTGGTAGCCAAGATCTATAAAGAACTTATCAAATTCAACACCCAAAAAACAAATAATCCACGTCAAGAAATGGGCAGAACACATGAACAGACATTTCTCCAAAGATGACATACAAATAGCTAACAGACACACGAAAAAATGCTCTACATCACTTGTCATCAAGGAAATACGAATCAAAACCACAATGAGATACCACATTACACCGCTTAGAATGGTTAAAATTAACAAGGAAAAACAAATGTTGGCAAGGATGTGGAGAAAGGGGAACCCTTTTCACTGTTGGTGGGAATGCAGGCTGGTACAGCCACTCAAGAAAACAGTATGGAGGTTCCTCAGGAAGTTAAAAATAGAACTACCCTATCACCCAGGAATTGTACTATTGGGTATTTACCCCAAATATACAGCTGTAGGGAGAAGAAGGGGCACGTGCACCCCAATGTTCATAGCAGCAATGTCCACAATAGCCAAACTGGAAGGAGCCGAGATGTCCTTCAACAGATGAATGGATAAAGATGTGGTTCATATATACAATGGAATATTACTCCGCCATCAGAAAGGATGAATACCCACAATTTACATCAAGATGGTTGGAACTGGAGGGTATTATGCTAAATGAAATAAGACAATCAGAGAAAGAAAATTGTCATACAGTTTCACTCATATGTGGAATATAAGAAATAGTGCAGAGGATCATAGGGGAAGAGAGGGAAAACTGAATGGGAAGAAATCAAAGAGGGAGCCAAACTATGAGAGACTCTTGACTCCAGGACACAAACTGAGGGTTGTGGAAAGGGAGGTGGGTGGGGGCATTGGGTAACTGGGTAATGGGCATTAAGAAGAGCACGTGATGTGATGAGCACTGAGTGTTATATGGAACTAATGAATCATTGAACACTACACCAAAAACTAACAGTGTGCTATATGTTGGCTAATTGAATTTAAATTTTTTAAAAAAGAAAGAAAAACAAACCAAATCCAACAATACATTTAAAAAAATCATTCACCGTCATCAAGTGGGATTTATTCCTGGGATGCAAGGGTGGTTCAATATCTTAATCAACATCATACATCACATCAATAAAAGAAAGGGTAAAAACCAAATGATCATTTCAACAGAGGCAGAAAATGACATTTGACAAAATACAAAATCCATTCATGATAAAAACCCTCAACAAAGTGGTATTAGAGGGAATATACCTCAACATAATAAAGGTCTTTTATGAAAAACCCAAAGAAAACATCATACTCAATGAGGAAAAACTGAGAGCTTTTCCCCTAAGATCAGGAACAAGATGATGATGTCCAATCTCATCACTTTTATTCAACATAGTACTGGAAGTCCTAGCCACAGCAATCAGACAATAAAAAGAAATAAAAGAGATCCACATTGGTAAGGAAAAAGTAAAACTGTTACTATTTGAAGATGACATGATACTATACATAAGAAACCTTAAAGACTCCACCAAAAACTACCAGAACTGATAAATGAATTCAGTGAAATCACAGGATATAAAAATCAATGTACAGAAATCTGAGGGAGGGAGAGAAAGAGAAACCAAGAATACAGACTCTTAACTCTAGCGAACAAACTGATGGTTACCAGAGTGGAACGGGGATGGGTGAAGTAGGTGATGGGGATTAAGAGTACACTTATCATGATGAGCACAGAGTAATATATAGAATTATTGCATTACTATATTGTATACCTGAAAGGTAACACTGGATGCTAATTATACTGGAATTAGACAATAAAAATAAATTAAAAAATAAAAATAACAGAAAGTAAAGCTACTGTTGTGAAACAGTAGGCAATGAACTAGGATAAAATACTTGCAAATCATCTCTCTGACAAAGGGCTTATACGTAGAATTTGCAAAGAATACTTAAAAGAATTCTTAAAATTCTTTTAAGACAAGACCACACATAGCCCAACTAAGAATGGACAGAAAATTTGAAAACATTTCATTAAAAGAAAATAACACATGGCAAGTAGGCACATGAAATAAATTTAACACCAATTGATTTAGGGAATGCAAATTAAGTCCTACTAAGATATCCCTGGATACTCATTAGAATGGTTAGAATTTTAAAAGGACTGATCATATTAGGTGCTAGCACCAGTGTGAAGCAACAAGAACTGTTGTATACTACATATTGGAATATAAAATGTCACAACTACTTTGGAAAACAGATTGGCAGTTAAAATAAATTAAACATATACCTACCATACAACCCAGCCATTTTACTCCTATTTACCCATGATAAATACGAGCTTCATTCTACACAAAAGTTTGTTTATAATTATTCATAACACCTTTATAATAGTCAACACTGGAAACAAAATGTCCAACAGATGAATGATTAAACAAATTAGGAAATTCTGTGGAATACTACTCAAATAAAAAGGAAAGAACTAGTGTTACATGTAATAATATGGCTGAATCTTAAAGTAACTGCATTAGGTCAAAGAAGCCAAATATAAAATACATACTCCACAAATTCCTTTTATATAAAATTCTGGAAGATGCAAACTAATACATAGTGAGAGAAAGCACATCAATTGTGGCCTGTGGATGTGGGTAAAGGGAGGGAAGAATTGATTTTAATGAGTATAAAGGAAATTTTGGGGGTGCTGAATATGTTTGTTGTCTACAGTGTAGTGATAGATTCATGATTGTTAACATATCTTAAAGCTTATCAGTTGCACATTTTAGATGTACAGATTATTGTACTTCAATAAGTATTTAAAAAGAAATTACAAAGACTTGTTTATCAAAGAACAACATTAAGAGTTAAAGGAAAACTACAGACTGGGTGAATATATTTTCCACATATAGACTTTACCATGGACTTATAAGTAGAATATATAATGTATTCATAAAAATAAAGAAAAAAATAATGAGAATCCATTTTTTAATGGGCAAATATTTAAATAGGCATTTCATAAAAGAAGATATCCAAATTTTCAATAAACATTTAAAAAGATGCTTAGCATTATTAGTAATTAGGGAAACGCAAATTAAAACTATACAAGACCCATCAATACAGGTAAAATTGAAGGAACTGACACTACCAACACTTCGCAAGAAGGTAGGATAATTGGAACGCTTATGCAGTGCTGGTTTGATGTTTATTATTACAATCACTTTGGTAAACTAACAGTATATACTAAAGGTAAACACAAATATACCCTATGGCCCAGTGATTTCAATCTTGAATATTAAGCAATGGAAATGAGTGTTAATGTCTAAGAAGAGACATGTAAAATATTGTTCATAATTTTATTCATCCTAGCCCTAGTTTGGAAACAACCAAATGTCAATTTTAGGAAAAGCATGGAATATTAGAAAAGAAAAATGAGTGAACTCCTTAATATATGGTATGAACTTGGGGTGGTTATGATTGATATGTCACTGTAGATTCATCAATTGTAACAACTATCAATATGGCTCCCTCATAGTGGGGAAGGCCAGACAGAGCTGGGGGCAGGAGGTATATGGAAAATCTCTGTACCTTCCTTTCAATTTTGTTGTGGACCTAAAACTACTCTAAAAAAAAAAAAGAAGTTTTTAGAAAAAAATGAACTACTGTTTACACAACAGCATGGATAAATTCATGGGTATAATGTTGAATGAAGGAATATGGATACAAAAAAGCATATGTTATACTATTCTATTAATATGAACTTTTTATAACTACTGATTAGGAGGCTACAAAGGGAATACTTCTGAAGTTCTGGAAATAATCTATTTACTTGGCTCTGTTATATAAAAGATCGTGAAATTGTACAATTTTTTTGCCCTTTAAGTTATATTTTGTTTAAAAAAGAAAAAAAAGTGTAAATCCTTACATATGTAAACTCGAAAAACTGAATTTAGATATATACTTACATAAAAGCATACACAGACTCATAGCTACTAAATACAAAGATGGATACATGCATGTATACTAATGGAATATTTCTGAAAAGATATGCAAGCAACTAATTACAGTAAGGAATGGGAGCTATATTTGCTTTTCATATTATATTCTTTTGCATCTCTTGGAATTTGTACCCTCTACATGTATTTCCTATTCTAAAAAATAAAGGGAGTATAAGAAGAAAACACTAACAAAATATTACGCCTCTGCTCTGGAGTCTGTTTAACTGGTATTAATCTTTTGGTTCTACAACCTAAGGAAACAATGTTAAAAACAGTTTGAAATGACCTAAATTTACATGTGGAAAATTGTACAGAATTTGGTTTAGAATTAGAATCCTAAAATTTGGGTTTTAATCCTTAATATTCATGAATTTAAGAACATAATCAAAATTTTCTAATAGAACTGTTTCTTAGCATATTAATTACACAATTGAGAGTCCCTTCTTTCTTATCCTAAAATGTCAAGAACATTGTGGGGGAATAAGGAGACTTCAGACTGGAGGTTCTATTGTTCTATTGTTATAAGATTCAGAATTTGCAGTACAAATTGGAATAACTTTTGCTATTCTATCAATTCTTTGTGCTTTCCTCACTTCTTGTAGAGGTATAATTTGGGACATCATTTCGCCAAAAAGTTAAGCGGCCATAAGAATCCTAAGACATAAGAGGGCCTAAACAACTTTGTAAACGGCAAGTTTGGAGAATTGAAATCATTGATGGATGTTAAGAAATTGAAGTACATTGACCCTAGATTTATTCCCCAGAGAAGTTTTGATCAAGCTGAAGAAAACCATGTGAGTTTCCTTACATTGGCTCCAATTTAGAGACTCATGTCGATGTGGCCTTTCCAGGGATGTTAGGCGCCAATGTTGAAACTGTACTTTAAAGAGCACCAAAGTTAAAATTCACAAGCTAAGGAACAACTTGTTTTCACAGCAATGAGAGCTGGCATGGCAAACACTTCTCAGTGGTGACTTACATACTTATTCAGTGATTTAGACTGCTTCTCTGGCACGGGTCAAATGGCATATTAACATGGGATATAATCCTTTCTCACTCTGTAGGCAATGGCTCAGTGTGATATTGGCACCATATTAAGCTTCATTAACCCTACAACACGTTGCCTTCTTACTCTTGGCACTCTCCTGCAGGCTGCAGGCAGTAACCCATGAGTAATCTGATTACCTACAACCGACTGTAGCCGCATGGAATGGAGGCTGACTACAGAGTGGAACACAATTAGTCTTTTGAGATTCAATTAGAAAGCTGTTGGTAGAGCTTCGTTTCTGTAACTGGCTCCAATAACCCCTCGTGAACTGCACGTTTCTTTAAGAGCTCATAGTAAATAATGAACTTAAAAAGCTTCACCTGTTTTTCACATGCCTTTTAGAATTTGTCCTGAAGTGCATAACAAACCGGTTTTCAGTTAGAAACAATAACTATTTCCATAGACTCAACATGGGATTATTATCTTGTTTTTGCCTTCTCCAAAGGGGAAATGTTATTCATCTCTTCCACAGAATTATTCGGATTTCAGTCTTCTTTGTGAATGGACTTTAAAAATGCTGCTTAGCATTGGAGCTGAACATTATCAAAGGCTAACCGTCCTTTAAGTAAAACCTGAGGTTAAGAAAAATTGAGGTGTGCATTTGAAAAACCGAAATTAAAACAAAGATGTTCTAGACTGGATTACGTCATTCTGTGACATCTTGAACATCAATTACTCCAGATATACATATCCATAAGATGTCATTCTTTGCTCATTGGTGGTCTGAATTTCTAATTGCACATTTAAAATGAAATGGTTTTAAAACGCGTACTTGGAAGAAACATATTAATTAGAAGATATTTCATGTATATTAGAATATATTTGGTAATGGAGTGTGTGTGTACTGAATTATTTTTGCCCCCGAAGTGCCTCATCTTGCTTATTAATGGTGGGATTTGCTTTTTCTATTCTGAGAATCCTAGAATTAATATGAATTTTAGAGATGGACTTGAGCTTGAATCCTGGCTTTGCTACAATCTATGAGATCTTTAGATTTAATATTTTTGAACTTCAGTTTTCGTTATTTTTAAAAAGGGAATAAAAATACCTTACGACAGTGTTGTCGCAATGATTAACAGCACACGATGAAGGGAATGGCACAGGGCATGGTATATAGTAAACACTCAACACATGTGCTTTTCTTTCTTACTAAATTTCTAGATCTCACAGGAACTGTCACTGTCTTATTGTGAATTCATATCTTTGTTTTTACCACTATGTATAACAATTATCTTGCTTAATGACATAAGCGTCTATTTTTATGCCATGAAACTAGAGAATCATCTCTAATTATTGAAATGCATTACTTATAGGCATTTATTTGAGTCTCTGAGTTTCAGTAAGTGTTATCTGAGTTTGAGTGAATAGGAGATTTTCCTTTTATTCCCATTGTCCTTTTTTTGAAAGAAAATGTGAATGCACAATCAGTTCATTAAGTTCAACCAAGTTCCAAAAAACTCAAGCTAACACTCCAGACTAATGCCAGTTCCTTGACCTCTGTGAGGTGAATGCATGGAGTCTGAAAATGAAAGCATTTTCATATCTGAAAGCTGGGTGGTTATAAATGCTCAGAGTACATGAACATCTCTCCACTCGACTCTGTAAGTAAACAGCTAGTAAACTGCTGAATGCTAAATACTTTCTTCATAATAGTGAAAAGGCATGACTGAGGAAATCACTCTCCTCCCTTGACTCTGTAGATTACCATGTGTCCGGTGACTACCCACTGCAACTGCAGAAGCAGTATGTATCTGATAGCCGCTGGTGTGGGAAGCCATGTCCCCCATTAGCATCCATGAGTCAGACAGCTTAGTTAAGTTTAGTCACCACTTACAATAATTTAATCAGACTAGCATTTATCCATTTTGTGGTCTAACATGACATACCTCACTTTATCATTATCTTTAATGAGTCACTCCATGTCAAGGGAACTGGTCAAGTTTAGCATTTGTTATTAATCACCAAGATTTTAGGGACAATTTTTCAAAGTTTCACGAACACATGTTGCTAGATTTCTATTATTATAATTAACTATAGCTGGCTCATTAATGCAGGAAAGCCAAAAGGAACCCTGAGATTCCAAATTGTCTTGTCTCAATCTGAACTACTTTTCAAAGAATAACCTAAAGGCAGCACTGGCTACATCACCAGACTTGGATACATCTGGAAAAATAGAAAGCTGGCGTACATTGGTTTATTTTTTGTTCTTGCTTTTCATTTAACCCTTAGGCATGTCCATATCACCAGTGGGAAATCTGGATCAATATTAGTTCAGATTAAAGAAACCGAAGGTCTTATGGTGTTGGTTTCAACTTTTCAAGTATCAGATAAAATAAGCTCTTTTTAAAAAGTACAGAAACTCAATTTGTAGATTGTTTGGTCAATACTGTTCATAGCTTGCATGAAAGCATTGCAAGTCTTTTTCCTTTTTGGAGCTAAGCCTGGAGAAAAATAATCAACAAAACAAAGCTTGGCAGCAAATTGTTATTTTCATTTGTTCTCACATGCCCCCCCACGCTTTTTTTTTAAAATCTATTCCCTCATCCATAGCTAAGATTCTATTACCCCTGCCTAGACTAACAGACTAACAGATTTCATACTTTTCTGCCTCCAGAATTTGTACTTCCTACCCATCCTGATTTCTCCTGTCCACATATTTCTCTTTTCATATTGATTTTCTTTGAAAATGCCACCAGCAGCCTTCACTTGTCTGTTTTTGTTCTTAGGCCAACCTTAGTTGATTTTTATATTTCTTTCACTCCACATATTGACTCTAAGAATATTAAGTCAGATTTTACTGAAACTTTTCATAAAGAGAGAGAGTGTAAAGTTACAGGGTATACATAGTCAGATGGCCCCCAAATGCCCTCTAAACATGTCTCTCTTCCAAAATTCCTCTTCTCCCAGGCACTACCTCATCCTTTCCTTTTTTAGAAAACTTTATCTCTTCTCCCATTGCATCCTCACTTCTTAATCTGGCTCAGCTAAACAAAGCGTCTGCCTCAGCATCTGTGCTGGGTGGGGATGGGGGTAAGAGTGGTGATATAAACAATTTATTTCCCTGTGAGTCACACACACATTATTTCATCTAATCTTCACAACACTCCAAATGAGGAAATGGAACATCAGAAAGGTTCAGTACCCAACACCAAAATTAAGGGGCAGAGCTCAGAGATGGACCAGGTCAGGCTAGTTCTGAAGGCTTGGTCATTGCTACCAAACTACTATGAGGTAATTTTAGGTGATAGTTAAGCTTTTAAATATTTTGGTAATTATGTATTTATTGTGATATGCATTTAAAAGTATGATACAACAAACATGATTTTACAGATACTATTGCTTAATTTAACAAAAAACAAGGAGGTTGATTCAAATTTGTTTTCATATAAATTATTAACTGGTAGTATAGGCGGCCTACAGATGTGGGAGAGAATTAAAGTTGTGGACATACTATATGACTCTATATTTTCTAGTTCTGCCAACCGCTCTCTGTGAATCTCCATATAGTTTTTAATTTGGTCTCTGTTTCTGTGCTACCTTCTCTATCTAAAATGTCCACCTTACCCCTCTAGGTTCCCTTTGTAAGTTGTTCTTCTCACAAGCCTCTTCATGTTAGAGTATTTCCTATTTCTGTTCTAGTTTTTAAAATTGAATTACAGACTTGATCCCATTTATCCCAGTTTTTTAAATAATTATCTATATGCTGGTGACTCCCCAATTAGCTCTTCAGTCCAAAGCACTCTCACATGAGCTATAAGACTGAATTTACACAACTGCTTAATCAAAATCTCTACTTATAGGTCTAATATTCACCTCAAATTTAACATGTCTAAGACTGAAATTCTCTTCTTTCTCATAAAACTTGATCTATAAGTAGCCTTTCTCAATTCAGTTGATCGCAACTCATCCTTTCATTTGCCCAGCCCAAAAACCTTGGAAGTCATTCTAAAATCTTTTCTTTCATAAAAACACATCCAATTCAATGTGAAATCCTGTTGGCTCTACCTTCAAGATATATACAGACCACTTCTCACCTACTTTCATTGCTACCATCCAGGTCCAAGCTGTCATTTTTCAGCTGTATATTGTATTTGCCTTTAACTGGTTTGCAGCCTTTTATCCTTCTTTTACCTTGAAATTATTGGTAATCCTCAAGTCATTCCGCTGCTCAAAACACTGCTGTCCCATTTCTCTCAGAATAAAAACAAAGGCTTAGAGTAGCCTGGAAGGCCTTATGTGATTTGGTCTCTAGTCACCTTTCTGAGCACTCTTCTACTGATCTTCCCTTGACCCGTCTGCTCCAGAGCAGGCCTGCTTTACATTCCTGGAGCTTGACCAGCTCTGTCCTGCTTTAGAATCTTACTCGCGCTGTTTTTTCTGCCTTCCATTTTCTTACTCCAACTATTTGCCTCAGTGTCTCACCTCCTCCAGCTCTTTGCTCAAATACTACTTAGTTCTCAACGAGGCCCTAACCACCTATTAAACCCACGGCAATCTAGGCAGAGTTCTCTCCCCATCTTATTCCCTGACACTTCCTATATTGGTTCTCTATTGCTGAGTAACAAATTGCCAACAAATAGAGTGGCTTAAAACAGTGTGAATTTATTAGCTCACAGTTCTCTATTGGTCAGAAGTCTGGCATAATTTAGCTGAGTTCTCTGTCTAGGGTCTCACAAGGCTGACATAAAGGTGCTAGCCAGACTAGGCTCTTATCTGGAGGCCCTAGGGAAGAATCCACTTCCAAGCTCATTCACCTTGTTGGCAGAATTCACTTCTTTGCTGTTGTAGAGCTGAGGTCTCCATTCTTCACTGGCTGTTAGCCAGAATCCTTGTTTTCAGTTCCTAAACACCCAAAAGACATCCTGCAATCTTTTCCACACATGGCCCTCCATCTTTTAACCCACAATGGCACATTGCATCCTTACTATACTTCAAGTCCCTCTGACTTCCCCTCTGCCCTAGCTTCTGTTTTTAAGAGCCCATGTGATTACATTGAGCCCAGTGGAACAATCTAAAATAATCTGTTTAAGGTCAATTGACTAGTAATCTTAAATGCATCTGCAAAGCCCCTTTTGCCATGTAATGTAACATATTCACAAGAGCAATAACAGGAAGTGAAGGTGATGGAGGACAAAATTCTGCCTACTACAATTCTCAAGCACCAAGAACTATGCCTTCCTGGCACATAGTACAGATGAATGATTATGTGGCAGCAGACACCTGAATTAGAGATTTTATTTGCAGAAAGTTGGGTTTTGCCTATTGCATTTCAAAGAAAAGCTTCTGAATCCTTCCAAACTGGATGTATTGGAATGTGAAAAATCACTTGTGTTTGTTTTGATCTCTGAAGAAGGAAAAATCAGGAAATGAGAGAGGAAAAAGGAGAGAGGAAAAATGGTAAATTGGAAGGATCAAGGTTGGGAGAGAGCAAGAGAATGCTCAAGGCCATGTGAATGGGAGCCTTTGATTTTCTGTTTCACACAAACAGAAAGTAGGGATTTTTAACCTTAGTTAATATGGTCAATCCCAAGGATCTCACTCTTGTGTGCCAGATGTGTTTTTCCAGGCTCTTAGAACTGTAATTGTTTAACAAACCAGACACCCTTAGAGGTTTGCTTGTACCTACAGACACATATTCTGCCTGTAATATGAATTCTAGTAGAAGCAGCAAGTCCACAAGGGTGGCCAGACTGGGAGGCTTGGGATGGAATTCATGGCTTTTTCTCCTTGGCAGTAACATATTACCATTTTATCTTTATTATATTAAAACATAAGACATTTGAACTTAAATATGAGAAATTACTTCATTTCCTACATGAATGCTTAAACTCCATAGGGAAATTGATTTGGTAATTATGATAATGTTTGAATATCAGAAAAGTTTAGATTAATTAAAAATGATAAATTAGTCATTTTTCAGCCTTGTGTCTGGCTTCATTCAACCATGAATATGCTGCCAATTTAGAATTTTTCTTTTTTCTTCAGAGTGAGCTCCCAGAGTTCACATACAAAGTACAAGGGTCCAGCTAGCCAATCTTTTCCTTTACTATCCACACTTAGCTCTTTCAATTGGTGGGCTAGTGCAATCCTTTTCCTGACTGAGATGACAGTTTGGATGCCCTTTAGAAGTATCATGGCCCTCTTAAAGAAATTATGCTAGCAAAAAGAAATTATGCTAGAAAAAATTGCTTAACTTATAGAATAAAAAATTTTCCTTCTGATTTTGTCATTTCTTCTACTAGCTCTTCTTCATTCAGTCATAAAACAAACCTATGTGGAATATTCTCTTATATGACAGACATGGACTATGTATCAGAAAGACAGGATTTGGGAATGGGTTCAAATAGGTTGAATTCATTGACTGAATTCTGGTCAAGAATTAATGGATTACGAGAGGAAGAAAGAATGGTTTTGGGAGATAGTGGCGAAACTGTGTGACCTCCAGTGGGAGAGGGAAAACTATAGACTGTATACAGACTGCAAGTTGGGAATGGTTTTGCACTGAGAATCTGGGAAGACTGTAAAGTAGGAGGATCCTGAGTTCACCTTGTCCTGTGGACACACTGAGGCAACAACTATGTGTATTGCACTCACTCTGAAAATGACCTGAAGACTGACTGGTACAAGAGATCTTCCATAGCTGGTCATAGAGAGAAGGCCATATCCAAAAGGGTAGGAAGGATGAAGACATGGTTGGTAACAAAACCCTCAGCATGACTAACCACAAATGAAAGAGACATCACATTTAGGGAAGAGCAAAGGGATCAGACTCCACACTGGGCACCCCCAACCCTGAGTACCCACACTGGGAAGACAAGTACCCATAATATCTGGCTTTGAAAATCAGCAGGGTTTAATGCTATGAGAGCTATAGGAAATCGAATCTCTGTCTTTAGATACAGCATGCTAAATAACTTGACAAAGATAGCACAGAAACAGAAGCAGCAGTTTGAAAAATGCCTGGGGTATACATGAAGGAAATTTATTGACTAATTTTAGAAAATGTGCCAGAGAGGCAGGAATCTGCAGCAGATTTTTCCAGGAATGAAAGTGGTGGGTGTCATTTTTCTTGCTCTTCCCCAGCCACAATAGCCAGATGCTCATGAAAGCCAACATTTTCTAACTACCTTTCTAGAACCACATGTCCCACCCTAGTATTCCCCTGTGGACCTTCCCACCAAATGCACCTGCTTTAGGCTGCCCTCCAAAGTAACTCATGCCCTGAAGGGGTGGGGTGGCAGATAACTACACACACCAAAGAACCTACAGTTTCTACAGGTGGGCATCTTTGCTAGCTGTGCAGAAAGCATGCCCTGCCCTTTGATGTGCCCAGAGCTATCCCAACAGCTAAATACAGATAGCCAGGTTGAGGGCTGGCCCCGACCCCTACCTCCCAGTGTGTTCAGAGCAATTGTGCCTTAGCCACAACAGGAAGATGCATACAGCCCACACAGGGGACACACCTGGAGTGCCATATTCTGGTGACCAGGGTGGATTGTGCTAGAGGACACCACAGGACCTCTTCTGCACAAGGCCACTGTTTTCAATACCAGGAGATGTAGCTGACCTACCTAATATATAAAAACAAACAGACTTAGACAAATGAGGCAAAGAAATATGTCCCAGGTGAAAGAAGACAAAAATCATACAAAAAAGAGCTATATGCAATGAAGATAAGCAATATATCTGATAAAGATTTCAAAGTAATGGTCATAAAGATACCAATCTTGATAGAAGAATGGATTAATTCAGTGAGAATGTCAATAAAAAGAAAATAGAAAAATTATATAAAATATAAAAATATTTATAAAAATATAAAAAATTAATATAAAAACCCAATAAAAAAGAATACAATAAATCAAATGAAAAATAAATTAAAGGGAATCAATGGCAGATTAGAGGATGCAAAAGAACAGATTAGTGATCAGTAAGAAAGGATAATGGAAAGTAACCAAGCTAAACAGCTAAAAGAAAATTTTTTTTTAAAAAATGAGAATACATTAAAAGACCTCTATGACATCATCAAGCATAATAACATTCACATTATAGGGATCCTAGAAGGAGAAGAGAGAGAAGGGGGCAGAAAAATTATTAAAAAACAAAAACAAAAACCTAGCTGAAAATTTCCCTAATCTGGGGAAGGAAAGAGACTTCTATGCCCAGGAATCACAGAGAGCCCCAAACAAGATGAACCCAAGGAAGTCCACGCTAAGACACATAAATTAATATAATAAATATTAAAGATAAAAGAGAACCTTAAGAGCAGCAAGAGAAAAGCAAGCAGTTATATACAAGGGAAATCCCATAAGGCTATCAGCTGCTTTTCCAGTAGAAATTTTACAGACCAGAAGAAAGTAGCAGGATATATTCAAAGGGGCTGAAAGGAGCCAAAAATCTACAACCAAGAATATTTTTAAAAAGATTATAATTCAGAATTGAAGGAGAGATAAAGAGCTTTCTAGACAAACAAAAGTTAAAGGAGTTCATCACCACTAAAGCAGACTTACAAGAAAAGTTAAAGGGAACTCTTCATATGGTGAAAAGATCATAACTAGAAGAAAATTATGAAAGAAAAAGATTTCAGTGGTAAAAGTAAACATAGTAAAGGTACCAGATTAATCATTTATAAGCCATGATGGAGGTTAAAACATGAAAGTAGCAAAATGAGTTATATGTACAAAAACTAGCCAAGAGATACACAAAATAAAGAGAAAATAGGATATCATATACATAAAATACGGGAGGGGAGTAAAAATTTAGTGCTTTTAGAATGTGTTCAAACTTTGGTGACCATCAACTTAATAAAGACTGCTATACACCTAGGATGTTATATATGAACTCCATGGTAACCACAAATCAAAAACCTGTAATAAGTTATACACAAACAAGACAAAGTAAGCCTAATACTAAAGAAGGCCATCAAACCACAAGGAAAGAGAGCAGAGGAAGAAGAAAGGAACAGAGAACAAAACAAAAACAACCAGAAAACAATTACCAAAATGGCAACAAGTCCATACCTATCAATCACTTTAAAAGTAAATGGCCTAAATGCTCCAATCAAAAGATATAGGGTGGGGCGCCTGGGTGGTGCAGTCGTTAAGTGCCTGCCTTCGGCTCAAGGCGTGATCCCAGTGCTCTGGGATCGAGCCCCATGTCAGGCTTTTCCACTGGGAGCCGGCTGCTTCCTCTCCCATTCCCCCTGCTTGTGTTTCCTCTCTGGCTGCCTCTCTCTCTCTGTTAAAAAAATAAAATCTTAAAAAAAAAAAAAGACATAGGGTGGCAGAATGGGTTAAAACAATATGCTGCCTACAAGAGACTCATCTCAGACTTAAAGGCACATACAGACATAGAATAAAAGAGAAGTGATTGAAAAAATTCATGCAAATGAAACAAACAAACCCAGGGTAGCCACACTTCTATCAGAAAAAGTAGACTTTATTTTTTTTTTAAAGATTTTATTTATTTATTTATTCGAGAGAGAGAGAGACAGCCAGCGAGAGAGGGAACACAAGCAGGGGGAGTGGGAGAGGAAGAAGCAGGCTCACAGCAGAGGAGCCTGATGTGGGGCCTCGATCCCACAACGCCGGGATCACGCCCTGAGCCGAAGGCAGACGCTTAACCGCTGTGCCACCCAGGCGCCCCTAGTAAAAGTAGACTTTAAAACAAAGACTCTAGCAAGATGCAAGGAAGGGCATTATGTAATGATAAAGTGATCAATCCAACAAGAAGTTATAACAGTTGTAAATATCTATCTATCCAACATAGGAACAACTAAATACATAAAGAAAACACAAGTAGACATAAAGGGAGAAATTGTCTGTAATACAGTGTTAGTAGGGGACTTTAACACCCTACGTACATCAATGCATAGATCACTCAGGCAAAAAGTAAAAAACTAAAAAAAACCAAAAAACAAAAAAACAGTGGACTGAACAATATATTAGGCCAGATGGACTTAAAAATATAGAACAGTCCATCCAAACACAGCAGAATACACATTCTTTTCAATTGCACATGGAACATTCTCCAGAATAAATCACATGTTAAACCACAAAACAAGTCTCAAAATTTGAGAAAATTGAAATCTTATCAAGCATATTTTCCAACCACTATGGTATGAAACTAGAAATAAGTCATAGGAAAAAATATGGAGAAAACCACAAACACATGCTATTAAACAACAAATGGGTCAATGAAGAAATAAAAGAGGAAATTTAAAAATACATGAAGACCAATGAAAACGAGAACAGTCCAAAATCTCTGGAAAACATCAAAAGCAGTTCTAGCAGGAGAGTATATATGAATACCTCAAGAAACTAGAAAAATCTCCACCCAACCTTATACCTAAAGGAAACAGAAAAAGAACAAAATCCAAAGTGAGTAGAAGGAAGGAAACATAAGATTAAAGTAGAAATAAAGACAAAAAAAGTAGATTTATGAAACCAAGAACTAGTTCTTTGAAAAGGCAAAATTGATAAACCTTTAGCTAGACTCATCAAGAGAACTAGGAGAGGATCAAATAAAATCAGAAATGGGGGAGAAATAACAATTGACACCACAGAAATATAATGAGTTACAAGAGAATACTATAAAAAATTATATGCTAACAAACTGAACAATCTAGAAGAAATGGATAAATTCCTAGAAACATACAATCTTCCAAAACTGAGTCAAGAAGGACAAAAAATATGAACCCATTACTAATAATGAAAGTCAGCAATCAAAAAAACTCAATCAACAAAAGTCCAGGACCAATGGCTTCACAGTTGAATTCTATCAAACATTTAAAGAAAAAGTAATACCTATTCTTCTCAAACAATTTCAAAAACTCGAAAAGGAAAAATTCAAAGTTTATTCTGGGGCTAGCAGTGTTCTGATGCCAAAATCTGTCACTGAACAGAAAATTAAAAAAAGAAAACTGTAGGCAAATCTCCCTTATAAACATATGAAAAATCCTCAACAAAATATTAGCAAACTGAATGCAACAACAGATTAAATGTTCATTCAATAAGATTAAGTGTGACTTATTACAGTGATGCAAGGATGGGTCAGTATTTGCAAATCAATCAACATGATACATCACATTAAGAAGAAGAAAACCATACAATCATCTCAATAGATGTGGAACAAGCATTTGACAAAAATTCAACATCCATTCAAGACAAAAACTCTCAACAAAGTATGTTTAGAGGGAATGTAACTCAACATAATAAAGGCCATATATGATAAACCCAAAAAAAACATACTAAGGGGTGAAAAACTGAGAGCTTCTCTTATAAGATCAGAAACAAGACAAGGATGTCACTCTCACCACTTTAATTCAACATAGTACTGGAAAGCCCAGCCACAGCACTCAGGCAAGAAAAGAAAATACATCCAAATTGGTAAGGAAAAAGTAAACTGTTGCTATCTGTAGGTGACATGATACTATATATAGGAAGCTTTAAAGTCTCCCCCCAAAAACTTTTAGAATAAATGAATTCAGTGAAGTTCAAGAATACTAAATCCTTGAACACAGGAATCTGTTGTGTTTCTCTACACTAACAATGAAGTACCAGAGATAAAGAATGCAATTTTGTTTAAAATTGCACAAAAAGAATAAAATATTTAGGAATAAATTCAACCAAGGAAGTGAAAGACCTGTACTCTGAAAACTATAACACTGATGAAAGAAACTGAAGAGGACAAAATCAAAGGGAAAGATATACCATGGTGATGGACTGAAAAACAATGTTAAAATGTCCACATTATCCAAAGAAATCTACAGATTCAATGCAATCCCTTTTAAATTCCAATAGTATTTTTCATAGAACTGGAACAAATCTTAAATTTATGTTACAAAGTTACGGTAATGAAAACAGTATGGTGCTGGCACAAAAATAGATATAGATTAATAGAACAGGAGAGACAGGCCAGGAGTAATCCATGCTAATACAATCAATTAATCTATGACAAAGGAGGAAAGAATATACAATGGGGAAAAGAATTTCTTCAACAAATGGTGTTGGGAAAACTGGACAGCTATGTGCAAAAGAATGAAACTTCACCACTTGCTTACACCATACACAAAAATAAACTCAAAATGGATTAAAGAACTAAATGTGAGACTTCAAACCATAAAACTCCTCAAACAAAGATAGACAGTAATCTCTTAGACATTGCCCTTAGCAACAAATTTATGGATACAGTTCTTCCGGGTGGGGGGGGGGACAAAAATAAACTATCGAGACTGCACCAAAATAAAAAGCTTTTGCAGGCAGCTGGGTGGGTAAGTCAGTTAAACATCTGGTTTTGGCTCAGGTTATGATGCCAGTGTCCTGGGATTGAGCCCCACATCAGGCTCCCTGCTCAGCATGGAGTCTGCTTCTCCCTCTGCCCCTTCCCCTCTCCCCTGCTCATGCTCTCTCTCTCTCTCCCCCAAATAAATAAATCTTGGGGGGGAAAAAGCTTTTGCACAGCAAAGGAAACCATCAACAAAACAAAAAAGCAAACTACCAAGTGGGAGAAGATATTTGGAAATAATATATCCAATAATGGGTTAATATCCAAAATATATGAAACACTTATACAACTCAACACCAAAAAACAAATCATTGGATTTAAAAATGGACAGAGGACCTGAATAGACATTTTTTTCAAAGAAGACATACAGATGGCCAATGAATGCATGAAGATATCCCCAACATCACTAACCAGAGAAAAGCAATTCAAAGCCACAATGAAATATCACTTCACATGAGTCAAAATGGCTAGAATAAAAAAGAAATAACAAGTGTTGGTGAGAATGCGGAGAAATAAGAACCCTTACTCACTGACTGAGGGTGTGTAAATTGGTGCAGTCACTGTGGGAAAGAGTATGTTGTTCCTCAGAAAACTGAAAAAAGAAACACCATAGGATCCAGTAATTTCACTACTGAGTACCCAAACAAAAACATTAATTTGAGAAGATACAGGTTTATTAAAGCATTATTTACAATAGCCAAGACATGGAAGCAACCTAAGTTGCTAGGTGTATATAGATGAATGAATAAAGATGGGGTGTATATACACACAATGGAATATTACTTAGCCATAAAAAATGAGATCTTGCCATTTGCAATAACACAGATGAACCTAGAGAGTTATTATGCTAGCTGAAATAGAGAAAGACAAATTCCATATTATTTCACTTGTATGTGGAATCTAAAAACAAAACACACACACGCACATACACAAATTGCTGCATAAATACAAAGAACAAGCTGGTAGTTGCCAGAGAACAGGCAGGCGAAAGAATGGGCTAAATAGGTGAAGGGGATTACGAGTTACAAATTTTCAACTATAAATTTAAAAAGTCATGGAGATGAAAAATACAGCATAAGGAATATAGTCAATATCACTGTAACAAGGTTATACCATGTGACAGATGGTGACTACACTTATTGGGGTGAGCACTGAATAATGTATAGAATTGTTGCATTACTATGTTGTACACCTAAAACTAAACATTGTATGTCAACTATACTTCAATAATAGAAAAATGAATGGTTTTGCATTTTAAATTGCTGGGGAAAAAATCAAAGAATAAAATTTTCGTGACCCAAGAAAATTACATTAAATTCAAATTTCAGAGTCCATTAATAAAGTTTTATTGGAAGACAGTAAATCTAATTTCAAATTATCTATGTCCACACTGCTAGAGTAGTTGTGACAGAGACAAGTGTGGCCTACGAAGCATTAAAATATTATCTCGCCCTTCATAGTGTAAATTTTCTGATTCTAGCCTCTAAAGAATGGTTAAGTTAGACAGTGGAATTACCCGTTCATTCTCTAGGAACTGAAACAAAACCACCAGTACAGTTCACCAGACTGCGGTGGATGACTGGTAGCTGAGGCTCAAGAGTTGTAGGTTGGCTTTTAGGTGGTAAGAAGGACGGGAAGGGAAATGGCACAATGGAAGTACAGGAGATGAAACTTTCCAAGGGGTCAGTCCTGGCAATTCATGGATGTCACTTGCTCGAGTGACAAACAACCCAGGTTCTATGCTCAAATTATATTTGAAGTTATTAGAATTCTTGTGGTTACAAGTGACAGAAGTCCTATTGAATTTAAACCACGGGAAACTTACTGGCTTACATGTCAGGATCCAGGGGCTCTAGCTCATTCTCTAAGCTCAGCTGATCTGTGTAACTTCACTTTACAAACATGCTATTCCCATTTCTGAAGTAAGATGCTGGCCAGCCCCAGAATCACAGCCTTCTAGTTTAAAAGCAAGGGCTCTGACTTGTTTGGTATAGTTCACTTACTCATTCCTGAAGCACTTCCTGAAGATGAGAGGAGATTAGAGAATTTTGATTAGCAAATCTGGGTCACCACAGGAATGAGTTTTGAGCTGGAAAAAGGGTTTCTCTTACCAGAATAGTAGAAAGGTTCTGGACAAAGACGGCAGATGTCTATTTTGATGAAGCAGTGGTACAGAAGCAGCTTCAGCATGGGTTAGAAGACCAGTGAATGGGGCGTCTCTGGGCAGCACCAACAGCACTGGAAACACAACATCATTGGCATCATTGCATGGTACCTCAGTAGCTAGGTGGGGCAAGAAGCTGACTATAAATAGACATTGTCTGCCTGGAATGGTCAGGTTCTGAGATCATGGACACACACTAAAATTAGACAAGGGGCCTTAGACAAGGCCTGAAGTTTCCAGGGAACTCAAGTTACAAAGTTAGATTTTTGATCATTGGACCCTTGCACATAGCCCCAGGCTAAAATGGCTCAGAGAGGTACCTGGTACATAGAGATGAATGTCACTTAGGCCCTTACAGTAAACCATCTGTTTTACTTAATCCGAAGGGTAAAAAGCAGCTATAATAAAGTTTAAGTGTTATAATAGAATATTTTTGTGAGGCCTTGAATGTATACCAGAGAAGACAGTGTTCGAGTTGGGTCTCCTGGAAAAGTGAGCTAAAAGGCAATTAGGAAAAAATCCTTGGACAGGTAGAACCATATAACCGTAGGGATATAGACTCGAGAGAGCAAGTAGCGCAGTATGATTGGGGTGGAGAAGTCAGAATATTTATCAGAACACATACTCTGTGCAGGCATTAAGCTAGGTGTTGTCAATTTTCTATTTGATGCATAACATAACCTGTATCATGCTAGTTATGGTGAAGGCAGAAGACGAGGCTCCGTAATCAAAGGAGTGTAGGATTAAGGAGTCTTGGGGCAAATGGATGGAGACTGATATTTTCAACAAAGGCTGAGATTAATAGACTAGGTATCTGATTGGCAGGGAAGGTAATGAGTTCAGATTTGGAAAATTTGAGTTCACCATGCCTAAGTGATAATCAGGTGGCAGTGTTTAACTGGTAGCTGGAAATATGGATCTAGAGCTCAGAGAAATAGCTCAGGAATTTTCCATTTCTTTTTTTTTCCATTTTTTTTTTTTTATTATATGTTAGTCACCATACAGTACATCCCTGGTTTCTGATGTAAAGTTCGATGATTCATTAGTTGCATGTAACACCCAGTGCACCATGCAATACGTGCCCTCCTTACTACCCATCACCAGTCTATCCCATTCCCCCACCCCTCTCCCCTCTGAAGCCCTCAGTTTGTTTCTCATAGTCCATAGTCTCTCATGCTTCATTCCCCCGTCTGATTACCCCCTTTCTTTATCCCTTTCTTCCCCTACCGATCTTCCTAGTTCTTATGTTCATTTCTCCTGGCATCCACGGGAGCTTAATAAACACCACGGTAACTGCTCATTATGAAGTTGAGAATTTCATTAGATCAACTCCCTCTGACTACTGACATCCTTCGTTTTTTATTCATTAGTTGTTTGGGATACTCATGCACTTCTAATTTTGTATGGAAAGTATCTGGATGATAATCTTCCATCCTGAATCTGCACAGAAGCTTTTGCATCAGGATTTTGGTGTATTAGTTGTGATTCCTTGCTTATTTCTTGGACTTACGAACCTAGTCTTTTGATTGTAAACCCCTCCACCCCGCCCTGCTCCAGTTGGACCTTATTTGGTCTTCTTAAATTTCTGTTCTTAGAATCTGCTCAGTGGCTCCAATTTCCACAAAGAGGAGAGCTATTCTGCTTACCCCCATCCCACATTTTTGCTAGACTTTTATCTGTAAGGAAACAAAAGCTAATATTCATATTGAGAAGAATAATCAAACTCCCCTGATGTTTCTAGTTTGGTACATGGGTCCTGTCCTGCCTCAGAACCAATAGGACAGCTTGTTAAAAAATGCAGACATCTGGACTGGAAGATCCAAAAAAGCAGAATTTCTAGGGGGTTAAGTCCAGAATCAGTTTTTCTTTTTCTTTTTTTTTTTTTTACAAGCATTATGATTCTTACGCATGTTACGTTTGTGAACCACAGATTTAAAACAAGAAGAAAGGAAACACACTAAATAGAGACTTGAATATTTATAACATGGTAGGTTGAAAAGTTTAAGAACTTTATTTCCTTCATAAAATGTATTTTTGAAAACAAATTTAATATTAATTATTGAAAATACTTGAAATAATTTAAAAATAAAAATTTCTAAGTATAAACCTTGAAAACAAGGTTACCTATAGTTCCACAAAAAGACAAAGTTAACATTTGGTGAACGATCTTCCTTTTTTTTTTTTAGAGGTGTATTTTTTCTATTATCTATGTATATAGGCTCAAACTTCATATAGTGTGTAGTACATCTTTCTTACTAAACATGTCACATGCATTTTTAAATTTAACTTCTTTAAAATATTATTTGAATATATATACACCATTTCCCATCTTATAGTTATGTTACATTTCATATATCTATACATATTCTTCTAGTATTAGCCAGTGCTTACATTTGTGTGTGGGTTACTCTGTTAATCTTACTAGTACAATCCCAGAAGTGGGCTCCCTATCTTCTCCAGCTTTGTGTTTCTGAGGACCAAGCAGGCGTGAGATGCCACCTGATCTTAAACTATTGGCATTATCCAGAGCAACTTTAATAGCACTAAAGTGGGAACAGAAACCAAGCTGAGGAGTAAATGGAAAATAATGAAGTAAAGGCTGAGAATATAAACTGCTCCTTCAAAAAAATACTCTTTCCACAAAAAAAGAGAGAGAGAGAGAGAGAACATGACTGCTTAAAGGGAAACAAGTTGTTCTGGGGGTAAGACACACATTAATATGTTTCCTGGATGAGAATGAGTGAGTGAAGAAGGAAAGATTGAAACTACAGAAAAGGAATTATTGAAACCCAAGTTTTCAGATGATATGCGGGGCTTGAAATTGTGAGTACAGATGGAAATGTCAGCCTTGGAAAGGAAGAGACAAGACTTTCTCTGAGGTAGAAGAAACAAATATGCAGATGAATGGAATGGGGGTGAAAGGGAGGTACCATGATGCAGCTCATGTATAACACTGTATCACTGGGTGTAGGAAGCAAGAACTTCTGCCAAGACTGGTGAGGCAAGAGTGCAGAAGGGCACTGGTGGGGAGTGGTAATAAAGCCTGCATGTAGTAATGGGAAAGCCAGGGACCAAATGAAAAGAAAAGGAGCCACTGAAGAGGAGAGTCACATAATCATAACAACTCCAAACAGGATGAGCTTGTAATTTTCTTCAGGGATACCAGGCAGGCAAAGAGCAATTCAAAAGCAAAAGGTTAGGTTGATCTAGGGTTAACCAGGCAGATGTGCTGAAAGACAAGGACACTATTCTCTATTCCTATCCATCCAGATTATTCTAGTGAGAGAATCTAATTTAGAGCCTTGTCCTTACAGTCAGTTTTGTTAGTCAATTACCCGCCTGCCCGCCCACCCACCAATGGCAAGGCACTGATTCTCAGCACTGTCCTGAAACGTGCAATTTGTTTACTCTACCTTTCCATGTCCTTACTTAATCCCTACCCCAACTTCTGAATGCACGTGTATTCACAACTGAGGATGCCTATATGGCCTATCAACTCAGCATGCCCCATGCTGTAGGCATTTCTTGCTTTCCTCTCCTATCTTCTGACATTGCTACTGAAACCAACCTATTTATCAAGTATCATTGGGTTGAGGGGCCAGCTATTCTGAAAAGACAGATGACATGAGGAAGAGTTTAGAGAGTAGGGTTGCCTAAGAAACAGGAAACTAGAAATGATGGAAGGACAAGGTCAGAAAGAAATTCTTCATGGAACAGTGATGTCTCACACTGAGTTATTTTTCTGCACTATAGCAATGATTCATATAGCAATCAGTAATAGTTGTTAGACACACAAAACAAAGAATGAAGGAAAGGAAGACGGATTAAGGCTTTTTCATTTAACCAACTAGTTGCTTTACTTGGGTAAATTACATTCTGTCTCAGTTTCCATCTTTGTAAAATCAATAGAATGATATTTACCTTGCAAGATAATTGTAGGCCCCTCAATAGATATTATTCTGTTTCTTGCCCTCAAGGATTTGGTACGTGATAGATAAACTATAACGGAAAAATGAAAGTGGTATGTAGATATTGGCAGGTGTACTTTTGGTAATAATTATTCATAGCAATTTTCCTGCTGGAAAATATTTTCAATTTTATTAAGGGTCTTGAGTGCCTGAGTTTGGAAGACTTCTCATTCATTTTGAGAGATTTTTGTTTGTATTTGTCTTGGAGTGTGTGTCATATCTTGTGCTCTGGCAGGGCATGACTAGCTGGGAAGGAGGAAGTTAGCACTAGAGAGTCAAAGTCCTGGAACCAGACCTAGCTGATTGAGAGAAGCAGGTCATGAGGATAAACCCACTTTGAAGTATTGGGATATAGCCTAGAAGGTAGAACAATACTTGAGATGCTCAGCAAAAGTCTGTCAGTAAGCAGCCCAGATCACAGAAGTCCAACAGTAAGTACAAGATTGTTTTGACAGGTGGGTGGAACATAGTAATGATCAGTATCAGTAGCAGAAATCTTAGGTAATATTTGGCATTTAATCAAATGACTCAGTGGCTATTTTCAAGGATGTTATCAGCAGAAAATAAGGTTTTTGGTCTGAATGGCTTAAGCACTAAGACCCCAAAATTTTTAGAGGCTATGAACTGCAAACTACAGGTAGACAGAATGAGAATCTGGGCATGAGAAATCAGATTAAAGGAGTCAGGACAGCATGGGGGGAGGGGATAGGATTTTATCACAGACATAACTGGAACTGAAGGTAGAGCTGATTTAGTAACATGAACCACAAGATGCTGACCATTGAGCTGGAGCTCTTAAGGACCCATCTTTCCCCTCACCTCCTCTAATCTCCACATTTACATACAAACTAACAGTGATTATTGGCCTTAGAACACTTGCTATTAGCACATGGAAACCCTGCAAACAGAAGGCAGGTAATCCACTGGAGAGAAAAGGCTCCAGAACTTGTAGCCAGACTGGCCCTAAAAGGCTACTTATACCCTCACACATGATGGAAAGGCAAAATTAGGAATGATTCATTAACAATATCGAATCTGTAGCTGGCTAATCCATGCAATCAATAGACATCTGTGCTGTCACCTATCACTTTGTGTCCAAACTCCTTAGTAGGACATGAAATATACTTCACAGCTCAACCTTCCCAGCCTGATCTCCTTCCTCTTCCCTCCTTGCTGTCTGGGAAATACCTACACACCCTTCAAGACCCAGCTAAAATGTCACCCTCTCTGTGGAATGCACCTAACTCCCTTAGGCAGCATGAATCACTCCTCCTCCATGTTCTCCAAGCAGAGTGCCTAGTTCCTTTACCATCCATCACATTACATCATCTTCATCTTTTTACACCTCCATCTCTCCCACTAGAGGTGAACTCCTCCAGGGCAAAGACTGTCTTATTCAGTCTACCTCCCCAGCACCTCGTTCTGTTCTTGCCACAATCTCATGTGGTTGCCCAATGAGGGCACAATGGCACAGAATGTTAAAATGTCTTTCCCAAAGATATCCAGCTAGTTAGGAGCAGAGCTGATTACAGCAGAACCAGGTCACCTGATTTTTAATCCAACACTTTTCCTGCCATACTGTTCTGCCTGCCATCTAATGATTACAGTAATATTTAAATTCTGCAGCACCTTTAGTAACATCCAAACATGTATTTGCTTATTTCATGCTTTTATCATTCATTTCAAGCAGGTCAAGGAGGCCTCATTGCCTCCTTTCAGAGATTTCTGAATTGAAGCAGTTAGTGCATTGTTCAAAGTCTCAAAGCCGGTCATTGAAAGATACTCTGACTTGTGCGTATGCTTTGGTACCAGACCACCCTGTCATACAGCAGCACATATTGTTAGCTATTTGACATGGTTATCAAAACAAGAGGAAGAAACCAGTTTCAAATATGCTGGTCACTGCTTGAGCTATTATTTATTCCTCCTGCAGTTTTAGAAAAAAAAAAGTTAGAACTCTCCCTAGAGGGATTCTACTAATGTGGGTGATTTATCACTGTCCTTTTTCCACATATATGTTTTAGGAGTTAAAAGTAGGGAAGCTGGAAGCAGGAGACCACCTGGGGCATTGTGAATTCTCTCTCTCAATCAGTGTCTTTGTCTAACTGCCATAGCTGTTTGCTTGCCATACATAAAAAACCTTTTTACTATAGTATATCTTAAAGAAAGTTACTTTCTGTTAACACTCATTTCCCTGAAGGAACATTTTATTGGGAATCTGGGATAAAACGCTATTCTGAAGGAACATACTCAATGTGGATAGATCACATTTCATTCGTGTTTATAAAAAGAAGGATCTGTGTAAGACCATATGGCATCATGTGGACATTTTAAAGGCGACACTTGTTTCATTGGTTACTCTGTAGTTTACTAAATAAGAGCCACAATGATTTGGAATATTACGTTTTTCTCAATTACAATGTAAGTGGGATACTCTATTCCTAGTCCCCAGTGAAATGTTCTCTTGTCAGGGAACATGCTTGTTAGCAACAAATGATGTTTTCTCAATATTATCCTGATGCCAAATATTCATATAGATTAGCAAATGTCAGGGATAAAATATTTCTAGTCTTATTGTCCTGATATATGTTTTTAAAAACCCAAAAAGCCAAAACTAATTAGTTGCATATGTAGGACTCAGTAATTTTAAGATTTCTGTGCACTTTTCCTAATGAGAATAGAGAATAGAATTTCTCAGAAGGGTACAAGAAGGAGTAGGGGTCTTTGAGCCAGCAATTACATAGTAGCCTCGGAGTCTATGAGCAGATAGGACTATGTGGTGAGTTTCAGGGATCACTGAAAGCCAAGATGGGCTTAGGTATTATGACGTTTGCTCAGGAAAAAAATAACTACCTTCTAAGAGAGAATATTTACCTCATTCCTACAGGACAATATTGCTACATTAGCTTCAAAAACAAATAAGGCACAAATAGATGCATTTTTCTTATGCAAAAAAATCTTACTTGGTTGAACATCATGAGCTTTTGAAAGTTATATTTGAAGAACAGAGAAAATTGGGCTAGCATTTTCCATGAAACAAGACCTGCTGGCATATTTATTATGCTTTTTCTTTAGTTTCCACAAACTATTTGAATCAAATCTTTATTTGATATGATAGAGAAAAATGTTTTTGAATTGCTTGGAATATCACAAGATTGGTGTGAGAGATGATTGCAAAAATGGCCTCAATTGTTCCCCTCACCCCCATATCTTCACTTCTTTCAATGTGACTTCAGAGCTCCTCTCATCAGAAGCTGTAATCTCTTCCTCTACCCCTTGAACATGGGATGTCCTTGTAATTTGCTTGGACTCATAGGATATGGCACAAATAATGATGTGCCAGTTCTGTTCTTAGGCCTCGAAAAGCCTTGTTTGGTTCTGTTCTTTATCTTTGGACATTTGCATCCACCATGAGAATCAGCCCAGGCCTGCCTGTTTTAGGACATAAGACCAAGTAGAACAAAGCTAAATCAACCGAGCTAAGGCCTTCATAGACTGGCCAGCTCCTAGCCAAACTGCAACTGTTAACAAACACATGAGCAAGCTCAACTCAGATAAGCCAATTTAGAAGCATCCAGGTACCTCAAACACCTGAGCAAACTGAATACTGTTGGATGCCCCTGAATTTTGTTTGTTTATTATGCAATATTGTTGTGGCAAAGATAAATGATAAAGTTGATAAATATTTACTTATGTTGACATTTTCAATCATAATACCAAAACCTGTCCAGTTATGAAACTTTCTCTTAAAAATGTACGTGTTAAACAAAATGCTACATTCAAAAAGAAAAAAAAGCATCAGTTTTGCATTCCACCAAACTATGGTATGCTATGCCTGGTGGGTAGGTCTCTGAACCTACCAACACATGCACTTACAGATAGCTTTTCACAACCTAATGTTTGTCAGTGGAGAACCTTCTGCAGAGAGGGTAAAGTTAGCCAAGATTTTTTTTCAGAGTCGAAATGTAACCCAAATTAATTTATAATTTGCTAATGTTTTTCCTGCTAAGATGTTTACCTCTGTCCAGTTTTTATGACATTCTCATTCCCTCTTTAAGGCATATTTTATCTGCCTACATCTGGAATATAATTTTGCTTTAAGGAGCTATCTTTTGGAAAGAGATGTCTAATACATTTGATAAACCATACAGTTCTTCCTATTGCAAAGCCAGACAAACAAGTAAGACTTTTTACATGAAAGTTTGGTTTCTAAAGGAAAGTGAATTCTTACTGAACAGTCTGGAAGATAAGTGATGAAACTAACCAAACAGGGTTGGATCATGGTTTAACTGGACAAAACAGAAACCAAGAGAGTGCAGAGGAGTAACTCAAATCCCGTAGATGTTCAAAAGATATGAATTCATGATAAGTGCTTGAGTTCTCTAATTCATTGCAGAGAACATTGGAAGCCATAACTTGATGATCTTTCTTATGAGTAAAATATGCAAAATCCCAGGTACAACCTTATTAGAACTATGATTTCTGTGACTCAGTTTCCTCACCTGAAAAATGGGGATAACAATAATACCTGCTTCATAGGGTTGGTAGGAGGATCAAGTGACTGAATATTTGTAAAAACAGTGCCTGACAGGGGGCAAATATTTGTTAAACGAAAAATTACAAACTAGAAGCTGAAGACTTCAGTTTCTAATCTGGCAAATTAGAAGCTAGGATTCATCACTTGATCCTAACAAATAAAAAGCTGAATTAAAAAATCCACAGCACCCCCCCCCAAAATTGACGACCCTTTTTAGATTCATCAGAGAAGTGAGATCATAGGGCAAACCACTGCTTGTCCCCCAATTTGGAGAGACAGACAAGCGAATACAGAAAATCACAAGTTACCAGGGCAGAAACCCAGCAGCATACAACCCAGGGGAACCAGAGCCACAGCAGGAAAACCTAAAGTGTAATTAACGAATCACTGGGGGCTCAGAATAGACAAGTCTGAGAGCTAAAAGCTCCAGGGGTCTCAGTAATGGGGGGCTCTCACACTTTGGTGAATTTTACCTTTGGAAGTTTTATCAAGTTCTCATAGTATATGGCGAAGAAAAATCCCCTCATGCTTCCTGTTAGGTTGAGGTGAAAGGAGCCATTTTGAAATACTCCAGAGCATCTGTTGTTCTTAATAAAGTCTGCCTTCAGGAGAAACTAGTTAACTAGAGCCCGACATGCAACGTGCTGGAGTTTTATCAGAGCCTAATTGACTGCAGGGAAGGAAAATACCCAACTTCACCTCACTCCAGCCACGCTGCTCCACCTAGGGGAGGGGGACAGACTAAGAAGCACATTCCAGAGGTACAGAGTCACTAAAAGACTGAAGCTACTCATAGGACTGTAGAACACTTCCCCTCCTACCGCATCGCCACTGTGTTACTAAAGACCTATTTATAGCAGTTCCCTTACCCAGTGCATCATGTCTAGCTATCAAGAAAAAATTATAAGACAAATCCAAAGGCAAAAAACACAGTTTGAAAAGACAGAGCAAGCATTAGAACCAGACTGAGATATGGCAAAGATGTTAGAATTATCAGACTGTGAAATTTTAAAAAGATGAAAGAATCATGATCAAGCCAATTGCATTAATTGGCAAATCACTAGGAATATAAAGTGTGGTCTCTGTATCTGTGCATATTGTGATTCAGTTGGGAAGAGGGAACCCACTGGCACAGTGAGATGAAGAACTTGATCAAATAACTCAGCAACACAGGTACGTAAATACTGAGAAAATCAAATCCATGAGACTGTAGACTAGAGTTTTCAGTATGGGATGGTATCAGGAGACTGTTTCTAGAAAACTTAAGTTCTGGTGTAGGTCCAGGGAAGGCCTAAGAAAATGAAAGCCAAAGATTGAAAAAGAGGTTGTCAATCTTTTTCACTGTGGAACTAACTCAAATCCCTAGAATTACCCGTGGTAAGCTAAAGAAACAATTTACTCTCAGTCTCTTAGCCTGTGGAAGGAGTTTAGGCAGCTTTCAAAGGTAAATAATTTAGACCCAGAGGAAAACGTACACATTGAGAGGATCTGGTCTGATATTTGAGATGCTTCTGAGAACATCGGTTTCTGAAAGAGCAGAATACTAAGAAGTCAACTGTGAGAAAGTGAAAATTAACTTATAAGCAACACTGGAATTGTCAACTACTTTACTTCTTTTAATTTTTTTTTATCTTCCTGAAAAAGATGAATTTGGTACATGGTAATTAGCTGCTCTGCTTTGCTTCCTCTTTGCAACCTGATGGGCCCTACCTTATGAAACAATTGGCATTCTGCACTGTAGACATTTCTTAACAAATGGTGAAAGTGTGTGCTCACCCAGATAGATGAAAACACCACTTGAAATGACAGGAAGCTGTGTTAGAGGGCAAGATTACTGTGGATGTGCGGTTCCTCCATCTAAGGTGTTGGGGACGTTAATTCTTTTTCAAATCTTTTGGGAAGGTGGATACAGCAGTTCAAGAAAAGAGATGCCACTATTCTGACAAGTTAATTAAGCTTTCACTTCTGAGTATTATATGTATAGCAAAGAAGAAAAACCTTAATTTTCTTTGTACTGTCTGACAAAAAAGAAACACAAGATAAATGCAGGCAGATTCTTTCAAAGTTGTTCTTATTACTGATTCCTAGTCTGCAGAACAGAGGTTTTAAAGCCTAAATCAGAACAAATGAAAAGTCTCCGCATCTTTTATCTTTCTGTAATTTACATATGTATGTACATATATCAATAGACATAAGGATGTTATTCACCAAAATGTGGAAGCCGAAGAATCCATACTTGGGTTCTTCCCGGTGGGTGCTTCCTGCACTTCCACTTCTTTTCACTGGTATAGAAAATGAAACATCCATCGTGGGAAGCAGAATTGTGTACTCTCCCCCACCCAAATTTACTCCATGATGTTCCATCTGGTTATCTTACATGGCAAAAGGAAATTTGCAAATGCAGTTAAGTTTATTCTAAGGACAGTAGCCTAGATTATCCAGGTGGCCCCAATATAATCATGAGGCCTTAAGAGAAGAAAAAGAAAGCACAGAGATTCAACGCATAAGATGAATTCAACATACCTCTGTTAGCTTCAAGATGAAAGGGCCACATGGCAAGCAAATAGGAACCTCAATCCTACAACAGAAAGGAACTGAATTCTGTCAACAATGAATGAGCTTGAAAGAGTATCTTATGTTCCAGATGAAAATCACCACCTTAACTGACACCTTAATTTTATGATTATGAGATCCTAGGTAATCCAACCAAGCTGTGCCAGAATTCTGACCTATAGAGACTATGAGCTAATAAGTGGGTATTTTTCTAAGTTTGTAAGATGGTGATGATTTAAGGCAAAAAATTTAAAAAAATGAGACATCCAGATTTTAACCAATGTATTGTCTTACATTTAAAGTGATCACATTATAATTTGTTTTCCATTTTTCTAGATATTGTATATTAAATTTTTGATAACCACATCTGAATATACCTGTTGTATATACACATATGCATATATAGGCAAATTAGTTTCTAAAGAGTTTTTCCCCCTCGAAAGTGTGTCCTCAGGTAAGTCTTCAAGTGAGCTCCAAGTTATTTCTGAATTAAGACAATTTACATGAATCAAGGAGCTAACTAAATGTAAAGTTTTGTTAAAAGGGGTTGTGGCCAGATATTCGAGGTCAAGGACAAAGGACCTAGGAAGGAAGTGCTATAATAGACATCCCTGGCTTGCTGCCTGACCTCCTCCTTCCTGTTATAGAGACTATGTTTCCCTGAGCAACACCCCCCCACACACATCCACACACCTTGTCCTCACTATTAACCATCTTGTTTGGGTAGAATTAAACCCACTCCTACTTCCAGAGGTGGATCCTGATTGCATTAGGGTAATCTGAACACACCATCCTTATGACCATGGTAAATGGTTTAAGAATGGGTACATTACTCAGACATAATTCAATCAGCTCATTGCGTTACACGGCCCTCATCCAAGGATATTGGTTTGGTGGTCTAAGTAGGTCCAATCAGAATGAATGTAGATGATTTTGCTAAGAATGCCAGGACATAGACTACTCCCTTCCTTGACAGACAAACAAGGAAGAATGAAGCCCCAGTTGTTCCTAGAAGCATTCTTAGATCTACAAAATGAGAACCTACTTGAGATTAAAACCAACATCAAGAAAGTGGAATGGAGACAACAAAAATACAGATATAGTCTCATGAACTCTGTTAGCCCTAATGAATTCTATTTGGCCCCCAGACTCCAGTTAGATGAGCCAGTACATTTTCTTTTTTAAATAGAACCAGTCTTGGCTGGGTTTTCTTTTGCAATTAAAACATCCCAAAGTTGTAGGTGAAGGGAAAGGAGTAGAAAAGACAAGGCTCACACTTTACAATATTGCCCAGTGCTAGTTAGGCCTACAGTTAGCTTTGACCAACTTGTTTATCTCAGGTATGAATCTAGGTTATAATTTACCCTGAGTGCAGCTTTCTCAGAGTAAACAATGCTGTGGAATAGTGAGCATCTCACAGGTTTCTTTGGCTCATTCTTTTCAGTACCTGCCTTCACCTTTGTGATTTTTGTCTCTAAGTAGCATACCTTTTTCTTTACATGGGGCTTCTCATGTGATTATTCAGAAAGAGTCAACGAGAGATGAAAGTGAATAATCATTATGGGGAATGAACTGTTGGGAGACTTCTTATTTGGGGGCTACACTTCTATTTGGGGAATTTTGTGTTCTAGGCCATTCAATTCATCCATTGTCCTTGCATTGCCTTGCATCCATCTTTCCATCGGGTATATTTCTTCCTGTCATATTCTGAGCAGATTTTGCAAAAATGGTGAATGAAAAATCTCAAGTATGTTAGTGCTAGGGGAAAGTAAAAACAAAAGTTAACCTTGGCCTCCTGTTGCACATCCACCTGACAATTTGCCCTGAAGTAATCCAGTGAGGCAAACTGAGAAATCTGTGTCACGCATACACATATTTGAATATAACTGCCAAAGCTTGTCTAGGCAAGTTTTCTCACTAGGCAGAATCTATTTATGTCAAAACCTTATTCATTTATTTTCAATATTTTTTATGATAGTATATATATTTACACATATGAACTTCACACACCAAACACTGAAAATCCTTAATCATGGGATAAATCTATTTCTTTTAGATTATAAATTATAAGAAATATGATCTAGCTGAACTTCATATTAAGAGAAAATTGTAAAATAAAAGTAGATAAGATTAGTAGCAAGCCCACATACGGTTTTTGTTTTTGGTTTTCATGTATTGGTCCGATTTTGGTATGTTTTTTAAATTTTTAAAGTTTTTTAATTCCAGTTAACATACAGTGTTATATTCATTTCAGGTGTACAATATAGTAATTTAACACTTCCATACATCACCCTGTGCTCATCACAAGTGTACTCCTTAATCCCCATCACCAATTTCACCCATCCCCCACCCAGCTCCCCTCTGATAACTATCAGTTTGGTGTTTTTTATAGTTAAGAATCTGTTTCTTCTGGGGCACCTGGGTGGCTCAGTAGGTTAAGTGTCTGCCTTTGGCTCAGGTCATGATCCCGGGGTCCTGGGATGGAGCCCCAGCTCAGGTTCTCTGCTCAGCAGGGAGCCTATTTCTCCCTCTCCCTCTGCCTGACACTCCCCCTGCTTGTTCTCTCTCCCTCTCTCTCTGTGTCAAATAAATAAATTTAAAAATCTTAAAAAAAAATCTGTTTCTTGGTTTGCCTCTCTCTACTTTTTTCCCGTTTGCTTGTTTGTTTTGTTTCTTAAATTCCACGTATGTGTGAAATCATATAGTATTTGTCTTTCTCTGACCGACTAATTTCACTCAGGTTAATAACTTGCTAGCTCTATCCACATTGTTACAAGTGGCAAGATTTCATTTTTTTTATGGCTGTGTAATATTCCAACGATAAATATGTTGTATATGTATACACTACATCTTCTTTATCTATTCATGAATAGATGGATACTTGGGTTGTTTCCATTATTTGGCTATTGCAGATAATGCTGCTATAAATATTGGGGTGCATATATCCCTTATTAGTGTTTTTGTATTCTTTGGGTAAATACCTAGTAGGGTGATTGCTGAATTATAGAGTAGTTCTATTTTTAACTCTCTGAGGAATCTCCATACTGTTTTCCAGAGTAGCTGCCCCAGTTTGCCTTCCCACCAACAGTGAAAGAGTGTTCCCCTTTCTCCACATCCTTGCCAACACCTGTTATTTCTTTTGTTGTTGATTTTAGCCATTCTGACAGGTATGAGTTGGTATCTCATTGTAGTTTTAATTTGTATTTCCCTGATGATGAGTGATGTTGAGTTTCTTTTTCATGTGTTTGTTGGCTATCTGTGTATCTTTTTTGGAAAAATGTCTATCCATGTTTTCTGCCTATTTTTTTTAAGATTTATTATTTATTTATTTAGGAGAGAGAAAGAGAGAGACAGCACACATGGGAGAGCACATAAGTAGGGGGAGGGGCAGGTGGGAGGGAGACAGAGAATCTTCAGACTTCCTGCTGAGCACAGACCCCGATGTGGTGCTCAATCTCATGGCACATCAGATCATGACCTAAGCCAAAACCAAGAGTCATATGTTCAACTGGCTGAGCCACCCAGGCACCCCTCTTCTGCCTATTTTTTAATTGGATTATTTGTTTTTTGGGTGTCGAGTTTTGTTGTTTTTTTAAAGAGATAGAACTTTATTAAACACACTGCAGGACAGCAGAGGGCAGGACGGCAAAGTAGAGACTGTCTGTGATGAGGCAGTGGTGAGGGGCCATAGTTATAGGGAGGAGTGAGGGAGTACCGGGACATACGGAATTCTCCCTTTTTTGTTAATCTTAGGAAGTGTGCCTGGTTGCAATTGGTCAGTTAGGGCCTATGGCTATTTCAAGGTGGGTTGCTTAGCGAGCCTGTTTGCATTCAGCTCAGTGGTTGCTGTGGTCCCTTTTGTCTGGAGTGTTGAGTTTTATAAATTCTTTGTATATTTTGGATACTAACCCTTTATCAGGTATGTCATTTGCAAATATTTTCTCCCATTCCATAGGTTGCCTTTTAGTTTTGTTGATTGTTTCCTTCACTATGCAGAAGCTTTTCATTTTGATGAAGTCCCAATAGTTTATTTTTGCTTTTGTTTCCCTTGCCTTGGGAGACAGTTATGGCTGATATTAAAGAGGTTATTGCCTGTGTTTTCTTCTAGGATTTTTATGGCTTTCAGGTCTCACATTTAGGTCTTTAATCCACTAAAAATTTATTTTTGTGTTTAGTGTAAGAAAGTGGTCTAGTTTCTTTCTTTTGCATGTTGCTGTCCAGTTTTTCCCTCACCATTTGTTCAAGAGACTGTTTTTTACCCACTGGATATTCTTTCCTGCTTTGTCAAAGATTAACTGACCATACAGTTGTGGGTTCACTTATGGGTTTTCTATTCTGTTCTATTAATCTGTATGTTTATTTTTGTGTCAGTATCATGCTGTTTTGATCAATACAGCTTTGTATTATAACTTGAGGTCTGGAATTGTGATGTCTCCTTACTTTTCTTTTTCAAGATTGCTTTGGCTATTTGGGGTCTTTTGTGATTCCATACAAATTTTGGGATTGTTGATTCTAGTTCTGTGAAAAATGTTGTTGGTATTTTGATATGGATTGCATTAAATGTCTAGATTGTTTTGGATAAGGATAGACATTTTAACAATATTTCTTCTTCAAATCCATAAGCATGGAATGTCTTTCCATTTCTTTATGTCATCTTCAATTTCTTTCACCAGTGTTTTAGAGTTTTCAGAGTATAGGTCTTTCACCCCTTTCATTAGGTTTAGTCCTCGGTATCTTAGTGATATTCCTAGGTATTATCCTAAGTATCCTAGGTAAACTTACTGTTTTTGGTGCAATTGTAAACGGGATTGATTCTTTAATTTCTCTTTCTGCTGCTTTATTATTGGTGTATAGAAATGCAACAGATTTCTGTAAGTTTATTTTCTATCCTGCAACTTTACTGAATTCATGTATCACTTCTAGCAGTTTTTTGGTAGAGTCTTTTGCATTTTCTATATAGACTATCATGTCATCTGCAAATAGTGAAAGTTTTACTTCTAATGAAACCCATGTATATTTTAATTTCCTACTTCAAGACCCTTCTCTAAGTTTTAATGGCTGCCAAAAATTCCTTTAATATGGATAGAAAATATTTTTATTTTACAATAATTGGTGAAAGGCTTAATGTACAAGTATAAATTTTTTCACACTAAAGTTTAATGTCAGTTAAACCTTTCCTATGAAGAAGGTTTAATAGTGGATATGATAATGGAGACCCACAGAAAGAAGTATAAAATTATGGAGAGGGAGTTTAAGAAGTTGGAGACAGGGGCGCCTGGGTGGCGCAGTCGTTAAGTGTCTGCCTTCAGCTCAGGGTGTGATCCCGGGGTTCTGGGATCGAGTCCCACATCAGGCTTCTCCGCTAGGAGCCTGCTTCTTCCTCTCCCACTCCCCCTGCCTGTGTTCCCTCTCTTGCTGGGTGTCTCTCTCCATCAAAATAAATAAATAAAATCTTAAAAAAAAAAAAAAGAAGTTGGAGACAAATTTCAGTTTTCATAATGAAATTACTTTTTGTACTTTAGCCTAGATAGCTAATTTACATGTGACTATTTATTCCAACTAAAATCATTTTTCAAGGTCTGAGAAAATAACCAAAGCAGTTTCCCCTATTTTATTTTCATTGTTATATGCTCTTAGGTATTGCCTGTTGGAAGATTAGAACTGATGGAAACAAAGTAGACTTTTCTTTAGAACCTGTTTACCTTTGGGGGGCTGAAAATCTTTCTTTGTATTAATAACTTTAAACACTATCATTTAAACATCTTCTATATTCTTCCTCAAGCCAGTTTGCTTAAAACTCATGTTGCATATTGATATTGGTCAATTAAGTTTGAAATATTCTCATAACCAGGGTTCTTTGGACCACCTTTTCTCGGGATCTTTACTATGTTAAAGTACATTGTGAATCTCCAAGAAGGATAGTGTATCCAGCGATTTTTGAGCTCATGGTATCTTTTTATTTTCTTCTAGAACACCCATTTATACCTCATATGATACAGGTATTTCTCAGAAAACTATATATATATATATATATATATATATACACATATATATATATATATATATAGTAAAAAGGAAACTGTACTGTTATCATTTGTTCAGGGTCAGTTTTTCAGTCCTTACCTGGACCAGTTAATTTTGCTTTTCCTCAATACTTGAGTTTTAGTCTAACTCCTTTTCACCTTTCTACCAGGTTCACAAGTGAGATTAAAAATGATGGTGCCAACACCATTAGTCCAAACTTATACTGGTATTGGATAAGACGGTCTACAGCATAAATCCATCTCAATATAGGTTAATAACAGTGCCTTTTACATCCAAAAAGCTTTCACCACACAAGAGAAAGGTTAACCTTTCTCCCAAATTTCTCCTTCCACAATTATTTTCTCTACTCAGAATCTGTTAAAGAATTTAGAGTGGGAGATATAGCACGATATCTGATTTTGTTGATCCAACCAAATTCCTTCTTTTCAGAATTGAATAAAGAATAACAAAATAACTAAAAGTGAAATTAGAGTGTTGATTCCAGTTACCAAATTATCTTTAATTTCAAACTTTCCCATTCTTATTGTATTGGTATTCATGTCATTTTGCTTCTTGCTCATTTCTTTAAAAGTCAGTATTTTTATTTTTTAAATATTGTCTTATTGTATTAGATTGATATTAATATTATTGTCATATCATCAAGATTACATCTTTTATTTATAAGTGAACATATGTTATTTAGATTTGAAAAAATGTATGTGTTCAAAAGTATGCAATTATAATGATCAAGCATTTATGAAATAAAAAATTAGAAGATCAAAGAATTTTAGAAAGAGGAACCCAGAATATCCACACTATACAAGAGAATGGGTTCTTAGAAAGCTTAGGATTTAAAGGTGTGTGTGTGTGTGTGTGTGTGTGTGTGTATGTGTGTGTATCTGAGGGATTCAATATGACCAAAGGAAAAAAAAATGCTGATTGCTTCCTAAAGGGCTTAAAAGACACCATACTCTGTGCCTGTTCTTATAGCTGTATATGTAACTATAAACAGAATCAATAAAAGGAAGATTTATGAGATGAATTGTAACTTAGTATAAGTAAGACTAAAGACTGAACCAAGATTCTCTGATGCCCCGTGGAGTGCTCAAGAAGAATGTCATAATGTTCTCCTAATCCTAGTTTTTATATCTTTAATGTTAAATTTTTAGTTCGTTCAAATTGGTCAGCTATGCTAATTGTGTTGTTAACATCATCTTAAAAAAATCCTAATGTCCACAGGTTTATACTAATAAAGACCTCATGGAATTCATTCCTTCTATTTTTCCAGCTTTATGTGAGGCAACTCAGTTAAGGTTGCAATCCTTTTATTTCTAATTGTTCTGTATCCAAGACGTCCTCTGAAACAATGACTCATTGTTCACTGTACTATTTTTCCAAGGTGTGCAGATTTTACCTTGAGTCCTTAATTCACCTTAGAGCCATTTCATTTATATTGAAATGGGACTACATATTATATAAATAATAACTTCACACACTTCATCACTGACAAGCTACTTTAAAGAAGATGGAAAGAACCCAGAATGAAATGTACCCTTTCTGCTATTATTTCCTTATAACCTCCTTTTGCTTTCTGTGTTCACTTCCACTGAGAGATGGTTGAAGCAGTCCAGTTTTCAGCACTGGCTCTGTGTTGAGTTTGAGCAATGAGTTTCCAAGAGGGCCTGACTTTGAAACATCAATGTGTAGTCTACTGAATGGAAGAGGATAATTGGAATGAGGCTCTCAAGGAAACAACTGGACTAATTACAGGGCATTAGACAACAAGGGCCATTTACCAATATTGTGTACTTTTACTACCAGCTCACCAGATTTTGGTTCAAGTGTGCTGAGGTCTCTTGTCTGACAGAAATTTTCTTCCTATGTATATAAAACACCAAGCTTGCATTTTGGCTAGTGCATGAAGTCTTGTGGGACTTCTCTAAGTCAACACATGCCAAGTGAAGAATTAAAGATATGAAAGCGAGGCCAACAGACATCTTAGTGGTTCAGGCTCAAATTCTTTCTCCATATCCATATATGGACCAAAATCAAGTTCAGGGTTCAGTTGAATGTTTTAATTTCCAATGAAGTTAGCATGGGGTACTTTGCTTCGAATTAAAAGAAATGCCTAAAGCCTTCCAGGACCCCAAGGAACCCTGAAAGTCACAAATGAGGATGTGTGATGATCAGAATGATTGGCATTTGGATTAATAAGAACTTAGATATGACTAAGGTCAAGTTTATCCAAAACATTGAAAACCATTTCCTACCCTAAGTTATCAAAGGGAAAAAAATAGTGTTAGTGGGAGTGAGAAGACTCAAAGGACATTTGGACAAAAATGACTGTAAATGGAATGATACCAACCTCTGGTAATTATACACAGCTGCGAAGTTTTTAGAAATTTTGATTTGTATCTCATGGGCTTTTCAGCTTTGACACTTGCACCCTGTTGTGTAAAGGCATCCTTTTTCTCCTCCCCCATATCTTTTGCAACACGTGGTATAACTATTTATCTTCCTCAAGTTTGGTAAGGAATAGGGCTATAAACCCAGGAACAATACAATTGTTCAATTACAAAGGAAAAGGTCTTTTACCTTACTAGTGTAGTTAGGAAAAAAATGGTTCATCAGTTACAAAATAACTCCTCCCTAGAAATACTTTAAATAAGATTCCTACTATATACTACAAAGGTGTGGTGGAACTGAAATTGCTGGTGTTACCACATAGCTGATCATACATAGAGCTCTCCAATGCTCCTGTTTGTTTGGGGCCTCAAAAATCTTCTGCGCCATCTAATGGAAACAATGCAAACTGCAGCTTGCTTTGGTGGTCAATACTCTCAAATTCTTCAGCACAGATCAATACAGAGTAGATGAAAGCTATAGAAATGTAATAGATCAGATACCAGCCGCTAAATGTAATGGCTTAAGGGAATTGGCCCTCAGTTTTATAGTGTACACAATTCAAACATGCCCAGGGTAGTATGATTTCAACATGTAAATGAATTAAAATATAATGTATCCATTCATAACAGCAGACAATGGAGTTAACTCACAAGATTTGCCAAACCAAGATTCAGAATATTCCAGATTTTATTTTTTTAACTAAAGTATTCATTTGCAAGTTAGTGCTGCATTTCTTTTTCACATCTATGCTACAAGCACAATGTCATTTAATTTTCAAGGTGTTTATCACTTTCAAAAACCGTGAATTTCATGAAAGTCATGTCAGAGTCTACACCTAGAATTGTAAACTCAAATGCAAACAGAGATAAGGAAGTAATTTAAATTAAAAGTGAAGACAGTGACGAGAGTATGGTGCAGTTAAGTAGGGGGTCTTGGCAAAGTGAAATCACACTCCCTGTCTGAAGGGAATGAGTGCTACTCACCAACAGGTGATTGTTACCAGCGACAATGCCCAACAGAAGTCAGAAATCTGTGCCCTTACGTAGATTTCCTTAGTTTTTAAACACTTGTTCACACCAAATGCATCTGTGGTCCAGATATGCCCTAGACCTAAGACCCACCATTTGTGGTTGCTGGTTTACCATAATCCAAGGCAACATAATGAGAATATAGTTGTAAGTCCCAGTTCCTGGAATCATTTGGGATACAAATCCTTTGAGAAATAAGTGCTCTTATGGTTTAATTAATATGCATAGATTTATCTTAGCTCTACACAGTGATGAGGAGTATCAAATCACCCATACTGTACAGTCCTTCTATTATTCTTGGCCAAGTAGTTCTAAGTCTAAAATGCACTGCATCCATAGCCAGACTGTCGCCTGTACAGCCCTGGGATAAAAGGCAGCTGTCCAAATTTGTCAAACCACAGTTTCTATTACTCCAAGCCCTTGAGTTGGAGACAAGCACACACAAATGAATGAAAAGTGGATTTCAGCATTTGGAAGGTGTTTTCATGTAATTATCAATACACTTTTATATTCTTGGGCAAATAATGAAAAGAAAGTGACTATCAATTAACTAAAATTCCAACATGTAGAAAATATAAAGAATGATGAAAGATATGAGGTATTGAATATGAATGAACCCAACCAAAGAAGTGTTTTCCCCCTAAAAATGTTTTAGATTTGAGGGTTTTTTTTCTTAGTCCTTTCCCTCTTCTTTCCAGACTGTTGCTCACTACCTCACGATTTTGAATTATATCTGAAGATACAGACCCTTTAAATAGAATGTGTGTTTCTATTCCTTATTGACTCATAGGGCCTGGAGGGACTTCTTTCGCCAGCCTTGGGACTGGTGAATGCACAATGCACACACTTTCTAAAGTACCTTTGATAGTGCATTAGCAACTTATGTATCAAAATGTCCAATCTGAATAGCCAGTATTGACCTGCCCCTTCATTGGCCAATTATTCTGTCCCAGAACTGTATCCTGAGTTCAGGAAACACTCATAGTATAATGCACGTTAAGTACTTAGCACAGCACTGAGCATATACAAATGTAGGTAATCATTATTCTCACTCAAGGACTGCCAGAAGAGCTACTCCTTTTTACTTTATAAGAAGCAGGTAAGGGATTCTATGGTGACAAAGAAGCTAGCAAGTGTTGAATCTCCTTCCTGTGTGCTCCCTTTTGCATAGTGTATACTTGGTGTTTTGCCGGGTGGTCAGGGAGGGAGTACTTCCTCAACAGTGAAGAAGGAAGAAATGATGGTGATGAGGTAATTCCAGCTAAAGGGACTAGTCTGATGATCACTATTATCATTACTAAAATATTTCCAAAAAAATCACATTCATTTCTCGTCCATCACATTTCAAGTTTCTTAAAGGCAAGAACGATGTCTCTTTTCCTATGCAATCTTCTATTCTACCTTAACATCCAGTTATACACATAATAGGTTTTCAAAAAATGAATGACAAATGAAAACATGAGAAAGATATCACGTATTTTTGTTTCATTATAAATATTGTCCTTGAGATCTCAGATGGTTAACAACTTAATTGTAAACAGCAGGTTATACGTTGTACATTGATATCAATCTTCCTTTATGGAGGTTAGGGTTCACTGATAGCAATGCATTACAATCTTAATAAGGTATAGAATTAAATGAGTTAATATTTACCAAATAAAATAATTTTTATGCTTGTGCTGACCATTCTTTGAGATTTAGTATTGCTTACTTGGTAGCGTATTGAATTAGTGGCCAAGAAGCTTAAAGTTAAATCATTAACTTTCTTCTTTAACACTTAAATGAGAAATTTGGGTAGATCTTAAAGCAAAATTAATTATATTCAGAAATGGGTATATTCAAGCTACAAGCTACTGAGGGTTCTCTAAATGGTCCATGACTGGTACTTTGTACACTCCAGTCCTTTAATCTTATCTGACTTCTCACTTTTGCTATCTCAAATGAGGCCTAGAACACCGGATGTTTTTTAAACTATGACCCAGTAATGCTGATGAAATATTTATGGATATTTAAATATTCTATGAATTCTATGAAATATTTTTGCTGTTCTGGGCTCTTGGATCTACTCAACTTCACCTTGTTCTGGGCTCTTGGATCTACTCACCCTGAATTCAGGTTCTGCTTTTAGCTTTTCCCAGTGTTGTTATTAAGTTTCTCAACATTTGAATCTCAAATATTCATTTGCTCCATACAAGCCTATCCCATTATATCCTAAATGTCCCCAGTTCTTTTTTTTTTCTTATGTTCCCAGTTCTTTAAGGCACAATCTAATCTCATCCCAAGCACCTTCAGCCCTGTGAGAACCCAGCTACTATTCCTGGCCTAAGAAACAGTCACACAAAAGAGATTTCTGTTCCACCCTGTTAATAGAATGAAAAAAAAAATGAGGCTTGAAGAACTGTCATCTTGTTTTGTGCAAGGAACCCTAGGCTGTTCAATGTTGGGAATTCAGCAAATTTTAGATTTATAAAATCCATTCACTCTAATGTATTTTAAATGCCAAAATATTATGGGAAGATTTTTCCCAAGAGTTAGTGATCTGGTTTGAAGGCATAAGGGACAGAGGTTGCTGGGAAGAGAACTAGAAAAGGCCATTTAACTCAGCTGAATCATGAACACTAGGGATTGGCTGAGAACATTCGAGCAGAATGAAGCAATTCCTATGGAATGAGCCTTGGCCAGGAAAGCACACTGGTGTTGGACAGAGGAAATGCAATATCTATGGCTTCAGCTTTGTTGGAGCAAAATCTTAATTAACCTGATTATCTTCCTTTGGCTTTCACCGTCATTTAGATTTGCAAGGAAAGGGGTTATAATATATGAATACCTGAAAACCATTACTTTCCTCTTCAGGGTTTGACAGCATCTTCTTTTGCACAGAGGATTAAATAATAATTCACATTTATTCTCATATTAACACTGTAAAATTATTTTCTCAGTTTTAAAAATAATATATGCTCATTATAAAAATTGGGAAATTCCAAAAGTATAAAGGAGATAATTATAATTCACAAACTAGATAAAACAATTGTTAAATTTTTGTTTTCTTTTCAGTACTTTCTCCATGCATCTTTTAACTATTTATGACCATGCCATCCTGCCTTTTGTTATTTAAAAATTCATTTAAATTTTTCTCTGATTCATTTAAAAATGCTTTTTGAGCATATTTTGAATATATTTATGTCTTTAGGATTTTGCTTATATAAATAGACTGTAATTTACTTCACCATCCTCCTTTATTCCCCACTGTGGTTGTGTTTGTTTGCAGTTGTGCTTTATTTTCTTTTCCTTATATAAATGAAGTATAACTTTTAAGCTAAAGGTAGATTCTCCCATTCCATGAGGTCATTAACTTGGAATGAAAATGATGCAGGGGGAATTGGGACAACAAATTTTTGTCCATGATATAGTTCAAAGTTAGACAATGAACTGTTTAGCTATTAAATCAAATGTCTGTTGTCAACTCTAATGTCTGACAAATCACTTAGAAAATCATCTTTCTTTACATATTTTGCCAAGAGGAAGTTCGGGAATGGAGAGGTTTATTATCTGAAGTTAACCCCATATTTCATTTGCGAGATCTATGTTAAATGTTGTGTAATGTCTTCATACAGAGTTTTGTTAGACCAGAACTCTGGTGTTCTTTATTTACGTGTATTTATGTTTTTATTTTAAAATGCTCTTAACAAATGATCCTTTTATATATACAATATAAATCCAATCCAATATTTATAAGGAAACAATAGGCATTTCTGTATTTTGTGTTCAATATATTGTTCATGTTGAATTCTCCATAGACAGTAATAAGCAAACAATATAAACCCATCAATATTAAATACAAAATCTTAATCACAAATGAGTTGTAATTGGATTCAATTGCAAATGTATTTTTTCCCCCTCACAGCACAATTAAAATTTACTCACAGATTTTTTCATTAGAAAATAAAATCAGCTGCTTAGTTCTAAAAATGTACTGTGACAAGAGCAAGGACATTTTCTCTCTGCTGGTTTTGTTTCTTGGAGGCTACAATACTCTGGCTTTCAGTACTCAGTGTCCATAACCTATTCTGCAGGGACAAGGACTCTTTTAAGGTAAAACAGAGTGTAAGACAATGTGAATCAATAGCATCATAAACTCCTTAGACCTCAGTTGTGCAGAAGCCCAAGGCATCTTTACTACAAATATATCCAGGCTCATATATGTTCAGAGTAAATCAAAAGCACATTTCTGTGGAAGTTCATGCTAGCCTCAGTCCACTCTTCCAATGTGGATTTTGCCTTTGCCATGGACAGAAAAGTAACAAACCAATGTATATCCCTTCATTTCTACTCTCACAAAAAGCCAAAAAAAAATATAGAAAAATAAGACTTCAGAATTAAACTAGGATCCACTTCTCAAACAATCTGGTTGAAGCCAGAATGGAGGCACATGATAAAGACTGAAGTTTGGCAAAAGTGAGACCAAAATTTCTCCACTTCTGGTAAGAAGAGGCCTCCTTTCCCTCTCTCTAGAGGTTTTGTCTAGACACTGATAAATGTTGTCCTGGGTGATTAACTGGTTAGAAATATTTCTGGGAGGCACTCTGCCACATTTGGGGCAACCAAGAAATTTGGCTAAGCTAAGCCATCCAAAATGTGGCTATCACTTTTATTCAAAACGCACAGTTACATGTACATCTTTAAACTAGAAGTTTATTAATTCACCTTTTTTGCAGTTATGTCTTTCCATTTTGTCCTTTAGCTTCTGTCATTATGTCCTTCTCAATAAATCCAGATACTGAGAAGAGATGAACTCTTGAGCTCTGTAAATGTTAAATAAACTCCCATAGATTATGAGTGTCAGAGACACAAAAGACAAAGTACATGTGTGTGTGTGTGCATATGTACAGACTCATGTGTAGATCTCTGATCCCTTTTTAAGCAAGTATGAAAATGATAAAGGAACAACTATCTCACCGTTTTGACATTCTTTTTTCTTCCCTTTTAACTGTAAGTCTGCATGCATTCCACCAATTTTTTTAATGAAAAAGGCAAGATTCTAATAATAAATATGAAATGAGATGAAGATCAGCTCTGAAATATAAGTATTATAAAGGTGAGCTGTCAGGGCTCTAGGCCAATCTTTTGATCTGCTTTAAAAATATTATCCTCAAATAAAAATAATTTTCTTAGGTTTTAAAATAGTATTATGATATTTAAGGAGAATATTTAGTTCTTTAGTGCTGTGTTTGAGGAAAAGTTCTCAAAAGCTTTAGAAGAAACGAGTGGATATCTTACTGAACTCTGAGAAGAGGAAATATTCTAAGCTTTAAAAGAGAAAATATAAGTTTTCATCTTTTCCCAAAGATTATATTCCCTGTTGTAAATGAGAACAGGTTTGATTTCTGAGTATAATACTCCTTTCCTCCCCATTCCCTTCTTTCCCCCCTAGCCTTTCTTAGGTCTGCTTTCCAACTGAACCCATTAGTGAAGGAAAGGCCAAAGATTGGAGTAGCCTAGAAAAAAAAATAGGTGGAACATCATTTGTTCTCAAGACTCAGCTGTAAGTCTTAAAACCCCTGTGCCTGGTTACCAGCAAAAATTCCATTCCAGCTGCAGAGAAATCTGTCATGTCACATCAGTAAGAGCTCAGTTTCTTTCAGGCCAGGTTTGAATGCATCTAATTAAGTAATTTATGGTAATTGTAGACTTCAGAATGCAAAGTGAAAGGTTGACGTTATGCTTAATGGTCAAGCCATGTGGCTGCCTATAGCTGGAGAAATCTACTCTTGGGTCTTAATTACATCAACAACTCATTTGCACAAAGAACTTTCATGGGTTTATCATCTCTAGAGAAAGCATTCAGGGATTTTATTTTTTCAAATGAAGGATGAATTTATACAGATTCAGTCCACTTTTGATTCGTTCCCCTTGACTGGTGACTATTGGTATGCCGTTTATGATGACTGTTAAGAGACGCAGAAGCAGTTTGTTGCTATGGAATTCAAGGGTATGACATGACTGGTTTATATGATGAATATATGATACTCTTAGTAAAGACATAATCTACCATATAGACATAGAGGAGATCTAGTTAGGGTTAACAACGTGGATAGACAAGAGGAGATTCTGGCTAGCTTCTGAACCATAGGTAAGAAGAAGGACTCTCACACTGCTTGGTAGTGATTGCAGAGGCAGACCAGAACATTTGGGTGCTGATGTCAATGATATTTGATATAGATCTGTATGGGAATATGGAACAAAGTGACATGACTCAATTTCAAAGATGGGACATATCTAATAACTTTCTTTGTCTCTTGGTCCAACCAAAAAGATAAATGTTATAATAAAATCATTGCTGGGGAAAAAAACAAACCCAAAGGAGAACTAATAAAAAATAGTTTAATTTAATCCCAATCTAAATTGTGTTGACCTTCCTCTTTGCCATTGTTTCTTATGATCAGAAGATGCTACCTATTGAAGAGGACATTAGATAATGTGCTGGAATAACTCCTTGGTGAATACATCTATTAAAACTTATCCTCTAAACTCATCTGCCACATGGTATCTGTTGCTGCACTGGCAATAAATCCTCAGGGATAGAGGATGAAAAACTCAGGGGGATCTGGCAAAGTCTGGAAATAGAAATAGACCATCTGCCTCATGGAGAAATTGACAAGAGACTCAGAACAGATGCAGGCACCCCTTCACCATGAGGCAGATGGATAAAGAGAGCAAATAGAACCCAAAGCTGATTCTGGGAGACAAATAAGTAAAAGGCATGGGAGAAGGCTGGTTCTGAAAGATAAAGTACAAATTTATCAGTCTGAACTTGAAGCCTTTCATAGTATGGCTCCACTCTGGTTTTCTACACCTATCCTTTACTACTCTTCCTAAACACATCTTTCCAGCCAGAAATACTAATTTGGCATCATCCAGACATGACTTTTACATTCATGACACTCCTGCCTCCTTTTTGGCAATGCATATTTTACCCACACTTTAAGGCTCCTTTCTCTGCAAAATCTTCCTTAACACAATTCATAATGATCTCTTTCCTTCATAAATGTTCAGCATGTATTGTTTGTGCTTCCCATTTTATAATGACATGGTATTGTGCTTTGGATAAAAATTCAAATTTTTTTTCACAGCTGAACTACAAGATTTTATCTAACTGAACCCTATTTCTCTAATTTATCCTGTGTAAATCTCTGCATGGCCATGCACCAGCTACATTTGGCTTCTTAGAGGTTTTGAACACATTATGTTGCTTTCTATCTCAAAACTTTGGCACAGGACTCTACTTACTTGAGTATCAGAAAGAGAAAAGACCACTGGGGTATTAAGGTGAAGGAAGCAGAGAGAAGTTAGGGAGGGCTGCTTCTCAGGCTGACAGCAAATGTGACTGAGGGATAAGGGAAATGTGGGAGGAACACCTTCGGGGACAAGTAAGCAAAGGACATGGTGGAGAGCCCAGAATTTCCAAAAGCTAAAGAGAGAACAGTCAGTGGAGATTCTGCCAGTTGATAATTGAATTGCTTGATGTTAAAGGCCAGGCATAACGTTTGAAGAGAAACAGCTGGGAGCAACAGAGGAGAGAGGGAAAGGGAACCATATTGATAGTGATGAACCTGGCATATTTTGTTTCCTGATATCAGGGTCAGGCTGGGCTAGTTTTCTTCAGCCTTCATCTTCCAGACTTATTTTATTCTATAGCTGAGGAATGTACCAAATATGAATATGAAAAAAATCATATCTAAGAAAAGTTTTTGAAAGGCAGAATTAAAACCAGGGGGTTTTATGTATTTTATTCAGAGACCTAACATCACTCAGTAGATGCTCAATTAGAAACAAGATTAGCATGCACAAATTTGTGAGACCCTTAGCTCCTCTCATTTTAAAATTCTTTTTCTATCATTAAACATTTTTATACAAGTATCTTCTACAATATATCGTGTGTGTGTGTGCACACGCCACGGGCATATTTGGTTTTCAAATAATATTTATTGATTTTCTATATGTCACCAGTTTTCACCAGCCTGTAGATGGGAGTAAAATTGCAAATGACATTTATACCACCTGGTATATCTGGAAATGCCATTCCAGTATCTTAACATGTTTTTATTATTTCTGTGAGACCTTGGTTCCCTCCACCTTTCCCCCAACCCCTCATGTTTTTGTGGTTCTGGTAGTGCTTCCCATGTTTCTATGTAAGGACACTCTGCTGGCCACAGCCACTTTCTTGTCCAGTGTGGGCTGTACCTCTCTAGCCCCTGTTGTCATGTTCTCCAAAGTTCTGTGGCTGTTCCTCATACAAATAACCAGAAAAAATGTACAGATAACCTGGAGAAAAAGAAAACTAAGGTGCCCTCTACTCAGCTACATAATTTCAATTTCATCTCAGTTCATACCCTTGCAATATATGTGTACCAGTAGACTTCAAAGAAGTGAGAACATTGACTAGGGGATGACATTTCCTTGGAATATACAAGATTAAGTGTTGTTTGTAGAATGCCACAGAAGTATGTCCACCATGTTTGCAGCTCAATTTCAAACATTTCTAGAAGGACAAAGCTCTCTTTCAGACTCCATTAATAGAACATGTGTTCCAGGAAATTGTGTGTAAATCCCAAGGCAGCAGAATTATGGATCTATCCCATCTCCTTACTAGACAACCATTACTTTGCAAAAATTATACCACATGTTAATAGCTTCTTAAAGCATGAACAAAATAACTGTAGTAGGAATTTAAGCATAGTCTCTGACTCTATTATTTCTAATCAAGTGATCTAAAAGATTAAGAACATTTCTATCATCTCTGTCAATGAAAAGAGAAAGAGCTTGATTATGTGCCACACTCTTGCATCATCTTGATTCCCCAGAATGGACTAAATCAATTGAAAGATAAACTCACTGTAGTCAGGCATATGCTGACATGTTGGCCCCTTCACAAAAGCTCATGGACAGATTTCCTCTAGACCCAAACAAACTATGTAAAGAGTCTGTTTTGATTCTTGTTAGCTTTGCACTCTCTCAGCAAGCTGCTAAGAAAATTCAAATATGGCTACTCTTTTGGAAAGGAATGGCATTCCAGAATCTTTCAGGTTTTTTTTTTTTTTAATATAAGACGAAGTTATTTTTACAGAACAGTGCTACTCTACAAAGCATTCTTAGGATGGCATACAGTTCTGACAGTTCAGTTAATTCAGAATTTAAGCTCAATGTGTGGTTTGAAAGGCTTAAACTAATGAGCATTTTATGTACATATTGACCCCTTATGTCATGATAGCATTGACTCACTCTCTATATCTGAGGAGCCACGGCTTGTAACCAAAAATGTGGTCCATGTGGCTTAACTGCCACACTATTCTCAACACATTAAATTCTCCCTGGTGATTAAGATTTAGAATTACACAGTTAGTACATATTTGTTAAATGAAAGGATAAACAAAACGTGTGTATATGTGTATGCGTGAGCATGTGTGTGTTAGAAAATTAAAGGACTGATTTAATAATGCCAAGCCTCTCATTGCTCATATGAAAGCATGTTTATATGTTTCAGCCTTGGTAAAAGGAACTGCGTGATAAAACTACGCATGACTGTTTATTTTATCTCATTAATTCTTACAACTCTGAGGTAAGTGTTAGCTTCCCCATCAGTAAAATCAGGATAATAAGACTTATTTTAAATGAATTTTTAAGAAAACACAGTTGGTAAATGGCAGAACAAAGGCTCAAAATGAATTTTCTAAATTTAAGGGTTTTTTTTCCCTGAAATTCCATAATGTTTTCTAGATAAGGACACTGAGTTTAAGAAAAGTGGAAAATTATGTACTTCTGGGTCCCAGTATAAGGGTTTAGCAGTATATTCTGCTCTGATTTAGGCAAAGCATTGGCTGTAAATACTCCCCATAATGAGCCCTTAAAACAGAACATCGCCTTTGAGAGAAGGCTTTGTGCTGGCACAATGATATAAGAAATCAAGGTCTGGATTATGTCTGGACACACTTCACATTATAAGTTGTGAAATAATTCAAGTATCGTTCTGAAGTGTACAGAAATATCATTCATTCTTACTGTGGGGACCTTTTACTTACCAAAGTTGTTTGAGTGATAATTTTCTACTCTAAAAGAGTAGGAAAAAAGAAATCCTGCAGTCTTAGTGCTTACCTGCGTAGAAAGATCCCAGCTTTGGAACAAATTAATAAAGCTTACACATCTTCCTATTTTTCCCATGATAATCTCAACATAAAAAAAGAAGGCAATAGCTGAGAAACTCCAGTTGTGGAAGCTGCGAAATTCTGAGGACTATACATTCTTCTAATATTAAGAGCAAATAAATCAATAGAAAAGAGTAGTGTTTTCTCAAAACCATAAGATATAGAAAATTTCCTTGAGGTCAACCAGTAAAACAATTATAGATCACTTGAGTCCTGAGTACTGGAGGTTAACGTCTCCAGTAGGCAATGTGCCCTTGATGATCATTCTGGAAGATGTTATGGTTTAATATTTTGAATCTTTTGGAATGAAAGAATCTATTTCTCCAATGACTTTTTAATCATACAGATGACTCTCATTATCATCTTCTTAATTATACTCATTAGTGGAGGTAGGAGATTGAAAGAACAGAATAGATAACCCAAGGCTGTGTGTAATTTAGATATAACTTATCCTTGGCATCAGAATCTAAATTAATACTTACAATTTGCATCATGGAATTTATAACATTTCAAGCAAAATCGTAATGCTTTACAAAGAAGACAATCCACAGAATTGGTAATTTTCACATTATGGCACACTACCCAAAACTGCTTGGAAATCAACTATCCAAAAAAAAAAAAAATCTTTCTTCATCCCTTCTTACATCAGTTCAAAAGTTGTTCTAGATGTATATGCTATCATCTGTCCCACATACTGAGCCAATTTTATGACCATAACAATCTTTAAATTTAAGATAGAAAATATTAGCCCATGATCAAAACACCTTGATTCGATCCAGCTCTGTTTTCCTCTTCACCGTCCTGTATAGTCTTGCTTCACAGGCTAGATTTGAGACTAAACATTTTTATCCAATATTATCTACCTGAAACTCTTCTTTCTAGAGAATAAGTCTGTCATCCTCACTCTCTTTACCTTCACTAGGCTAACTCCTAATCATCCTATAGATCTCAACATGGATATACTTCTCCCAGAAAGCCTTTCCGGATGTTTCAATGGAGGGTTAGGGGCACCTCAAGGTTTCACACGATGGCCTCTTTACTGAATTTAACTCCTATTAGATTATCATGTCACTTGAGGACAGAGACCAAATCATGTTTATCCTTATGGCTAGAATAGCTACCATGGTGCCTAAAGATGATTAACAAATATTTGTTAAAGAAAATATAAAGAAATAATGAAGGCACATACTATTTCTAAGTCAAATAGAACAGTCAGCAAACAAAACCTCCAAGGGGAAAACGTTCCTCTGGAATCCTAACCCAGTCAAATAATTTCAACTAGGGAGAAGAGAACAGAGAAGACAAAAGATAATCTGGCTTCATTGTTAGAAGGACACTTTTACTTCTTCTATGTTTGCTCTCTGCGATGTCAATTCCAACTGCCTGGGATGTGGAACATTTTCTGGTTTTATACTGGCCTTTGAGATACAGATTATTATACTATTGATCTTTTCCTTAATATTCATGGGTTGTATCCCAGGAGTCTAGAAGATAACTTTGCAGTGTTCTAGAGTTTCAAAGCAAACTGTAGATGTGATTACTTGGGATGTTGGACTATGGACAGTTTTCTAAATAATTTTTTTCATGAATAAAATCAATCTTTTGTCTGCTAGCCAATTAGAGAAAATTAAAGACTCAAGCAAAATCTCAATCTTCACCTGAGGGTTTATTAATCTAGGTTCCTTGAATTCTATCCCTCCCCCCTCAGAAAGCACATCAATTTTAATTTTGTTTCTAAAGCTTTATGTGCATGGAGATAGGACAAGGAAAACTGTATTGACATCTGAAAGTGGCACAGTATATCTCCACTCCCAAAAGAGAATTAAGAATTTGCCTGCTTGGATTCTTCCCTCCTCTACGCTTTCAAGAGAGGTCTTTTTCACCCTTGTACTTAATCTTGGGATGCAGAATCAGACAAGTATAATGATAAAGACAATGCTGAACAGGTTAAACGAAAAGAAGAAGTATTATTACTAGTTAAGTCACCTGCTGGGCTCCTCATTGTTATGTTAACTAGGTGAAGGGTTACTTCAAGAGGAGTATAGGAAGCTACAGAAAGTCTGAGCAGTGTGAGAAGGATGGGGATCTGATGAGAGGCAGAGAAAGCTGGGGAGGCTGGGTGCCAGGAAGATCTTTGGAGAATTAGAGTGAGAGGCTGTAGGTATGAGAGAGATGTTGGAGAAGAGAAAGTGTTGGAGGGGATTACAAAGGGCTACCTATCCATGTGCCTTTCTCTAGGGAGAATATCCGTATCTTTTATCACATTTTCAAAATGGTCTAATGATCCAAAAGTGTTAAGAACTATTGATATATAATCAGTTACATTAAACTGATCTCAAAGAACTTTTTGTAGGAGCACAGCCTTTCCATAGAAACACTGCAATGCAAATGGAAAATTTTCAGGATACTATTCATTTGTAGTGAATAGTTATTGAAAAAGAAAAACTGTCTTGGATAGTATATGATTTGTGTGACTCAGTTGTATCATTCAGTCTTTGACCTTCCTTATAGTAGGGCATTAGGGCTACCTTCTAGTAAAAAGTAAGAATGTTGAGTAGCTACTATGTTGTAGGTCTAAAAGTGCATGTGTATGCACCCCAATGTTTATAGCAGCAATGTCCACAATAGCCAAATTGTGGAAGGAGCCAAGATGCCCTTCAACAGATGAATGGATAAAGAAGTTGTGGTCCATATATGCAATGGACTATTACTCAGCCATCGGTTACATGGATGTAACTGGAGGGGATTATGCTAAGTGAAATAAGTCAAGCAGAGGAAGACAATTATCATACGGTTTCACTTATATGTGGAACATAAGGAATAGTATGGAAGACATTAGGAGAAGGAAGGGAAAAATAAAGGGGAGAAATCAGAGGAGGAGATGAACGATGAGAGACTATGGACTATGAGAAACAAACACAGGGTTTCAGGGGGAATGGGTTAGCCCAGTGATGGGTATTAAGGAGGGCATGTATTGCACAGAGCACTGGGTGTTATACGCAAACAATGGATCATGGAACATTACATCAAAAACTAATCATGTGTTGTATGGTGACTAACATAACATGATAAAATAAATAAAATAAAATAAATAAAGTAATAAAATAATTTAAAAAATTAAAAAAATAAATAAAAGTGCATGTGTAATGAGAACACATTTATATTTATGTCCAAATGATGATGATGGCTATCAGCCCTCCCCTGCATTACTAATAAGATTTCCAGTTATTTTTGGTAGTTTTTCCCTGAGAATTTTTTAAAACCTCTAAGGCTTTCAACCTATGTCTACAAAATGGCTATTTTCTCACTGGTCTTTTTCCACTTGCTGGCAAGTGGAAGTGGAGCTGTAGTCCCGAAGACTGAGCGATAACACTATTGATCTTTCTGATAGCCATGTGGAGATGCCAGAAACTTGAGTGGTCAAAACCTGTTAACCTTGGTTGTATCATCAAAGTCTTCTGCTCCTGGTAGGAGCCAAGGCTGCCTCTTCCTGACAGGTCTATGGAGTGCTAGTTCACTTGAGGTTATTTCCTGACATTGTAATACAGATTTTATGAGATATTCCAACAGTTTGCTGTTTTTGTAATGTTTATACAAAGTAAGGGACTGTTTTTTATTTCTGCCTTTTTTTATTGAGGAGCATTCCACAGCAACCCCGCCTGGAATACATATGCTATACAACTTTTTAGTGACTCTGCTCTTCAGTTTGCTCTCTCCTCTCTTTCATTCATTGTTATGAGTTCTTTTAAAGTCACATGGTGGGCTCAAAACCTGTACCCTTCCACCTCCCTCATTCTGGGCGCTATTTTTAATTCACTGGTTCCCATTCCTTCCCTTCTAAAGTTTGCTTCTTTTCAGGAGTTCATGACTTTTCTCCTGCAATCTAACCTCCATCAACAGCCACTTCATCAGACATGTATGTCTGCACATATGTATCTCCATGGAGTCCTTTCTCCTTAGGAGGACTCTGAGTCTTCTATGTAAGTCAGTGGTTGAAAATCAATACTCAGCAGGAAGAGCTAAGGATCCAGCTACAACGCAGACAGATATTGGGGAGCGGGTGGTCTAATTCTACTAGCCAACAGTAATAGAGCCTCAGATTCTTGGTTGAACAATTTTACAAAAAACAAAAAATCCACCTAAGATATTATTTGTTCATTTGCATTAATAAAAATATTAGATGCGTTTTATTTTTTGGCTTCTCAGTCTGTTTTTTTAATACTTTTATTATTTATATTTGGGGAATGAATCTTTCTCATAATTTTTATCTAAATGAATTGAAAATATGGTGTTAAATAGAATTTTCATTTTCTAATGATTTCAATCAAAGTCCAAATTTTTTTTTCTCTTTAAATAAATCATTTCTTTTTTCGGGATTATCTAAAAACCAAAACCAAAAATCTTTTTTTCCCTATAATAGATAAGTCAAAGAGGGGGAAAAAAGATGGATTTCCAAAACTTACAAAGGACCTAATATCTAATATTTTAACAAACTAATACCTGAGACCTCTACGTCAGAAAAGCTCTCTTAGTAGCATGCAAGTCTTAACCCATTTCATGCACTTCTATTGTGGGTTTCCTAAAGGGAGATTCGTCTGGATATTTGAAATATGCAGAGATGATAGCAGGGACAATCCTGGAACTCAGAGAGACTGATGTTCAAAGATCCCACTAAGAAGCTGAAATCTTTAAAAATTCCATCGAAAGTAGTTTCACCTCTGGATTTCAGCTTTGCAGAAGAGTAAGGACTCCTATAAGCTCTGGGCTTTCAGTGTTTTGTAAAACAGAGAACTGTCTTGGTAGGTTATTCAGGAAGAATTTTTCTGAGAACAGTATCTATGAGTCAGCAGCATCTGGTCTTCTGTGGTAGTTCTAGGGGCTTCCATGTAGAGGGTTCTGAGATGGACGGGACCATCATATACCTCTACATAAACAACATAAGGAAAACAGTGTGGGGGAAACACTTATGGGCCTGGTCATCTGCCTCTATTTATATCTGCCCCAGAACGTGAAAGATGTGGTTTTATGGGCAAAGATGAGTTCTGGACCTCACAGGTTCCTAGCCTCTCCATTGCTATTTCTGGGCATGAGACTAGGCACTTAGGTCAGAAGGTGGGGAGAGTGAGGAGCCCCTTATAGTCCTGGGAGTTGTGAAGAGCAGATGATGCTTGTCTTCTAATCTTTCTCCTTCACCTTTTAAGCATCCTCTTACAGCCTTAGGCATTGTTGTTTTTGTTATTGTTGTTTGTGTTTGTTTGTTTGTTTTTGCTGTTGTTGACTAACAAGACATTGGAAGGAACATTCTGATGAAAAGCATTGATACAATGTGTTATCCTTCCAGGGGCCTTTGCATTTTAAAAGAAGGGGGGTGGGGAGGTTTAACACAAACCAATGCATTTCTAAGTGTGGTCTTTTAGTCCTCTGTAAGAGAGGTATTTTTAGTCAGCATGACTTTCTAATAATCCACCTACCAAAATGATGCCTGTACTTGCCTTAAAAAGAGAATAGTCTTAACACAGAGATCCATAGAAAAGCAAACGTCCTCTAACAATATCATTAAACTCTGTTTAAAAACATGGTGAATTTCTTTCCTGGAATTGCCATGTACAAGTTCTGTGATGTTGAATAAGGCACTTAGTCACCCTGAACTCCAGTTTCCTGATCTTCAAATGAGAATCATTTTAACCCCACAGAGTTATTCTGAGGATCAAATGACATACTGGTTTGTGAAGTTTTACATTGCCAAACAATGCTTGGTTGTGAGGGATACGGGCATTTAGCAATGGAAAGGTTGCTATAGGGATTGAGCCATGAAAATTAACATTCCGAGAACAGCAGGACTACTGTACTCAATATTGAGTTTATAACTTATAATTCACAAACTGCCACAACGTAGATTAATTATAGAATTCAGTTGTGTGTTCTTATTTTTGGGAGCTGAGTTATGGATTTCTACAGAGTCAATATGACTATGGTAATTTCCCAAGACAGCGTTCACTGGATGGTGTTGTGAATGATGCTTAGAAAGTAGTAGTGGGATTGACTTTGGGTCTGTTTCACTTTGAGTCTGTTTCAGTCTCCATCTCTCTAGATCTGTGTAGATTTCAGTCATACTAGGGAGCTTGAGACTGTCCATGTATCAAAGAAGATAAGGAAAAGTATAATAAGGTATTGAATGAGCCATCAGTGATGACTCACTTGAAGCCACAGAGAGAAGGGGCTCCTATGATTTCCACATTAATGTCATCAGTATAGACCTCTTGTGCACACATGATAATTAGTCCATATTCTTTTAGTTTCAATGGTCCCATGACAATGGGACATTTTCCCTTGATAACCCTGGGTAGCCTTTGTTCAAATAGTGCTTTGGGATGTGATTCATTATTTATCCAAGTTCTTCCAAATATTTCTCAGTAGAAGCTTTAATTTTATATCTCCTAGACATCTTTTTCACCATGAACATCCATTTCAGTGTATAATAATCATGGTTCTTGTTGCAAGAACAGAAACAAATTCTGGTTAAGGGATTTATTGGAAGGGTATCAGTAGAAAAGCTATAGATCCAGGATTGGCAGGAACCAAAGGAGGTAGTTGTAGGTATATCTCTGCCACGAAGCTGGTTGGTTGAAGAATATCAACGATGGTTCCATTGTCCTTGGAAAATCCATTACCTTACAACTATTGTGAGTAACATCTAACTGTTTCCACTCATTTTTTGTCACTCCCTAAGGGTTTGAAGTCCTGCAAGAGCTTCTGACTAGCCGTGCAGGGGTCATGTGCCATGCTCTAACAGGCAGAGGATGGGATAATCACCCTAACCTCCCACCTACAATGAAATTTCCCTCAAATAGAAAGGATGTTTGTATGTTCACTAAGCAGGATCAACAAGTAAGAGGTGGTCTTCTCTTTAGAAGATTGGCTGTCTTTAAAGGGCTTTTTGTCCCATCTTCCCACAGCTTGCTGTTCTCCTCAAATCCTCACCATCCTTCTCAACACTGACCACTTCTCCTTTCCTTTCACTCTCTGGGCCTTGACTTTTCACTCAGAGTCAGAGAATAAGCATCTCTCCCACAGCCTTGGTTACTTAGATTCTTTCTCTCTTTTCTCAGGCACTGAAAGCTTGGGCTCCTTTACTTACTGTTATAAAGGCAGAGAATTCCCTCCTTCCCCTACCCCTCCAAAGATCACTCTTCATGAGAGATTCATGATTATTTTCTTTTCCCTAGATGTTTTCACAACTCTCATTGAATTCTTGCTATTACCTCTAGTTGCCCTGTTACCACCAAATACCTTGGAAAGAGCTTCACTTTGTATATTTTACTATGTCAGGAAGCAATTTTATGCTACAGATGGAAGGAGAATGTTAGTGCAATGTTACATCTCTTCACATGCTTAAACCCCCGCCTCCCTTCTTTTTTTCTGGAAATGCCCAGATTTATGACAGACATATGGGACGAAGTACATATATTATTGTAGTAGTTCTTGGGTTTTCAATAATTAAAAAATTGTCAGTAAACACAATTTAATTCTAAAAAACAGATGATTTGGAATAAGATAAATCTACCTTTGAATCTTGGCACCACCATTTCCAAGATTTGTGACCTTAATAAGACCTTAATCTCTCAAAATCTTAGTTTCTAACCCCATTGGATTATTGTGAAGATTTAATGAGAAAACTAATTGAAACACCTAGTACAAAGCCTAACACATAGTAGGCACTCCATACTAGGATTTTTGCTATTAGCTCTGAAAGTGAGGTATTTTCAGAGACCTACATGGGTTCCCAAATCCTCATGTTAAGTATGTTTCCACAGAAACCTGTGATTCTCCAGAATCTAATTTCTGAAAAGCATGAGCTTTCTATAGGTATCTGTAATTAAATTTTATCTCTCATTAGGTGGTTGTTTCTCAGAACAAAATTAGAGTTAATCTGATTAAAATAGTGAAAAGAAAGCAACAATTCCACATGGTGTTAAGGAGACTTGGCTGATCAAATAAAGGGTCTCTCACTGAGCCCCATAGACTTAATGTTTCAAATACAGTCCTCAGCCAAATTCCAAATTATTTTACATTTATATCATATTATTTATATTTTATAAGGTATTTTACATCACATTAATTATTTTACATTACCCTTGGTTTATAATAAATTGTCAAAATCATGTCATTTACATTTGTGAGTTCCATGAGCATAAGCTGCACTGAGTATAGAACACACATATGACAATTTCAAACACTCTAACCTGTAACTACACCAATCTGTCATTTTCGGCTTCATTTAAATGCTGGATTCAGAATGTCATTGTTTACCCCTGAATACATATGGATAGTTCTAAATCAAGCTGAATATTTCAAAATATCATGGCAAGGAATAAGCTATTCTGATGAGATTTCTTTACCAATGAGGTGACTGAGTGTTAAGATATTGATTGGCTTTCTCAATAATTCTGAGATGAGAAAATTAAAGCCCCATGGAATCAAGGAAAATACATTCTGGGGCTCACCTCAGATCTTGGTTGAGACTTTTGCTCATGAAATTTGACTTTTTCATTAGTTTCATCTATGTTACTTTATAATCTTATGCGTTGCCAACCTCCTGACATTACTTGCTCTTGATGACAAAATACGTCTTTCCTGCACACTTTTAGAAATGAATGATACTAAAAATTGATTTGAGGACAAGTCATGTGATGATGAAGAAAGACTAAGAGGAGTGTAACAGAACATACAGCAATAGTTTCACTTGTTTTGTTTATCCATCAATTAACCAATTACTCAAATATGATTTGTTAATTACTTACTCTGTGTCACCCAGGGCTTGTTCCAGTAAGGCAGTAGTCTGCCAAGGCTTTGGTCATGCACTTATTTCAGTCAAAATATATTTTGCAGGGTCTTCTGGGTGGCTCAGTCAGTTAAGCATCTGCCTTTGGCTCAGGTCATGATTCCAGGGTCCTGGGATCGAGTACAGCATCAGGTTCCCTGCTCAGCAGGGAGTCTGCTTCTTCCTTCCTCTCTACCCTTACCCCTGCTTGTGCTCTCTGTCTCTCTCAAATAAATAAAATCTTTTAAAAATATATTTTTGCCTTTGCCTCTAAAATATGCTATTTATTTATAAATTATACACTAATACTACTATACTAATATATTAGGTACGCTGATCCATGTTTGCAAGAGTATAAAATAAAAAACAAGACATAAAAATAGATACAAATGGCAGTCTTGATATTTCCTTCAACATCTCGTCCAATGGATCAGCTTTCATACCTGTTGTGTTTGCACTTCATTTTGAAGACCATTGGTCTAAATTTAGGTATTGGATGGCTCTTAATAGGTTAAAAAATGTATAGTTATAGGCAATGGCCAACTTCTCCAAAGGAGGCTATGATCTTCACTTCTTTCTTTTTCTTTCTTTCTTTCTCTTTCTTTCTTTCTTTCTTTCTTTCTTTCTTTCTTTCTTCTTTCTTTCTTTCTTTCTTTCTTTCTTTCTTTCTCTTTCTTTCTTTCTTTCTTTCTTTCTTTCTTTCTTTCTTTCTTTCCTTTCTTTCTTCTTTCTTTCTTTCTTTCTTTCTTTCTTTCTTTCTTTCTTTCTTTCTTTTTAAATGCTCTTCTTTTCTGAAGAGTATGAGCCACATCTGGACAAGCTGAAGTTAAGCCAGTTTTCCACTCTCGGACTCTCACCAGTGTTAACATACTGGCTCCACAGCATGCTAAGTGTGAAAGATAATGGAGAGAGGAGTTTGGGGTAAATATTCACATGAGAACAGCACTTTTAAGGGCAGTTTGATGATTAGAACTCAAATCCAGGGGCGCCTGGGTGGCACAGCGGTTAGGCGTCTGCCTTCGGCTCAGGGCGTGATCTCGGCGTTATGGGATCGAGCCCCACATCAGGCTTCGGCTATGAGCCTGCTTCTTCCTCTCCCACTCCCCCTGCTTGTGTTCCCTCTCTCGCTGGCTGTCTCTATCTCTGTTGAATAAATAAATAAAATCTTAAAAAAAAAAAAAAAGAACTCAAATCCAAACAAAGAATGGACATTCTAGTTCAACTGCAGGACAAGTAGGAGCTGAACGATAGGAGTGCATGAAGTCAGAGTCCATCATAAATGTTAGTCTCCAGAGTGATATACAGCAGAGAGGATAAGAGGTATGAGGAGGATGTTGAGAAAGAGCTATGGCAGAAAACAAGTCTCAGATGCACATCTAGAGAAGGAGACAGGTCTCCCCTTAATTCCAGGTGCTAAGGTATCAGGCACCTAAGTAGCAACAAGATGTTCCAGGTTCCTAGTAGCCCAGGTCATAAGAGAAGAGACAGACTGACAAATTCCTCTATCTAAGCTCTGCTGCTCCCACTTCACCACCTGAGTGTTTTATTAAGATCTGATTGCTATTTTTGCCTCCAGCAAGTTGACCTATGAAGTTCCTGACAATTCTTTACATTCTTCTTGGAACAATATTTCTGGTTTGGGGGGGTGCTATATATGACCAGACGATGTTTATTAAGAAAAGCTGGACAAGAGGCAAGGACTGAAGTGGAACTCTGGGGACTGACAAGCATCTTCCTCACAAAGAGAAAAGAAATGAGAAAAACAGTACTTTCATTTTGTCTGCCTTATTATTTTAATGCCTGTTCGCAGAGTCTGATATACATCTGGACTTCTATTTTCTGATTCATGTGGTCATTCCATTTTGATAAACCTGGTGGTTGCTGGAGACTCTGTTTTACCCCTTCATCTCCCCAAATAGTTCCTGTGTCCATCTGACCAAATCCTGAAGCTAGAAGTTGTCCAAAATGATGTTAATCTTCTATTGACATTTTGAACTGCCAAATCATGATACCAATTGGTAGAGTCACATTTCAATTAAATAATTGAAATATATCATACAACTACCCTCTTATTCTGTCCATTAGGGAAACAGGATAACCATAGCTGAGGGATTAATCATATTAAATATAGAAAGTTGGTTGTACTTGGGAAACAGAATCAAAATTAGATATGACACCTAATTAAACCGTGTATCAATTACCATGGTATGAGTGGCAAGGTATCACAACGAAAAGAGTATAGGAGAGAAAGTCAGGAGACCTGAATTCCAGCCTTTTTCTTTATTAAGCCATAAAATATGTAGTCTATTTATAAGTCAGTTTTCTTTTTTGTCAAATTAGACAAATAGACTCGAGCATCAGAGATTCCTTCAGGTATTAATATTCTATGATTTTATATAATAATGGTGTGGCTTACATAATCTTGATATAAAATATTGTCATTCTCAGTTTTCTGGGGAGGGGAGAAGGAGGTAAAAGAACTGTGCCCCAGCTGAAAATTAATATTCAAAAAACAGAAATATCCTAAGGCCAATGGCAATAGTTCCCTACCATCCCACCTCTGGAATAATAGTAGCTTTCTTTTCCTTGCATTGAGTCTGCTGAACCACCAATTCTATGGAAAGGATAATTAGAAGGAGATATGTTTGCAAGAGAGTGCTGGGAAACATCCAGGATATGTTTATTCCAAAGGGAAACAGAAACTCATGCAAATTAACAAGACTGTTGACTTTGAAAATAGCATATTATTAATTCAGAGAATATGTACTTAGCTTATAATAACTTAATAGTTTCAGAAAAGGGAAGGATGGTGCTTACTAAAATATGTCATTATTTCTGAAGGTATGTTTTCAGAAATGCTCACAAGAAGAACGAGTTGAAACGAGTCTACCTTTTTGTTTCAGCCCAGAAGGCTATTTGGATAAATTCTGAATTCAACAGGTTCTTACATGTCACCTGAAAAACATTTGTTGTTTGGGTAGATTTGAAATAACTTTCAAAAGACCACAGTGTGAGCATTTTTATTTTTTCTTTCTAGTTAAAGTCAATTGCAAAACTCTTTTACTCCTTTCTCCTGTCCTTTGGTTTTAGACCACACTCCAAATGGTTCTTGGCTCAATTAAAAAAAATGAAATTTTTGGCTTATTCTCAAACATATGAGCCCCAGGTTGGAAAAAAACTCCCTTGTTTAGAAAAGTAGATGCTATTGTTTCTAAATGATCTCTTTTCATTGAGAGAACAGAATGTAAAGAATGACTCTTTCTCTTTCCACTAGTAAGTTATATGGAAATAAAACCCTGAATTCAGCATTTTTCAAATATGACTTTCAAAGAATGACACATAACATTTTAAGGGCAGCAAAAAGTTTAACCTTTAGAACAAATAAAACAACATGAACAATAAGTATGTAATTTCAGAAGGGAACACATTGCTTTTTGGCAGCCTTGCTAACAATTGGCTACTGTAGATTGTGCAATTCTTCCAGTAATAAGACTTCTCTATATGCTGGGTCTATTATAGTTAAAGGCTATAATCCGGGAATGTAAGACATCTTCTGGTAATTTTTCACTATTATCTATCTTTGGGGGGGGCAAATAAAAATGATTTTAAAATATATATGTTGATATTTAACAAGTTATTGAGCAGCCTATAAAATTGATTAACATATTTAGAATTATTCAAGTGGAAATGGGCAATTTTTTAGAAAAGGCAAGCAGGGAAGGCAATTTCTTAAGTTATTAACCTGAAAGGACAACCTAGAATGTGTCAGAGGAGGAAGATTGTGAAATCCATAGGTTAACACAATTTTGAAGACTCCAAGTAGACTCCTTAGAGAACGTAGGTAGAATCCACATTTGGTGACATCTCTTTCACAATTTGTGTGCACAGGAGCAGGGATACCATTTGTTGACTTTTTAGATTATAGTGAAAAAAAAAAAAAACCCTTTGAATTTGATCTATAGTGGAAAGAAATCCAAGGTATTGTAATGTTCTTTATAGATTATAAGTTAATATGTAAAATATTACATAACAGTTATAATAAGCTGAAGACTGTTCAATATTCTTTATACATTAACATATTCAACACAGTACATCAGTAAGATAAGCACTCTCATATTTCGCAATGTAAAGACTAGTCTCACAAGTGGGATGACTTGCCCAAGTTCACACAGCTGAAGGGGTACCTTTGGATGTGATCTAAGGCAGTTTGGTTTCAGAGTCCCAGCACTTCACATAGCCCCTCTTGAGTCAAAGAACCTAACAAGCATGTTAAGTGTCAAGTAGTCCAGCCCTTCTACCTGAAGCTCAGAGAGATGAAAGTGTGTTTGTATACCACTGTACGTTAGCCACAAAGGCAGAAACAAAACCCTGATTTCATTAGCCCCACTGAAGAACTCTGAACTCCGTTTGTTTTCTTGGAAAAGCCAAGTACCTAATAATGCCTTTAAACATGTATAATTAGATCATTCTGTCTCTTCTTTGGTCTAAACATGGTTAGTCAGTTGAAGAAAAACTAACTAGGATTGTCATTGCCCACTTAGGGTGAGATGAGGTATATGCCATTAGCCAAATGACCCAGAAGCAGCTGGAGGCTCAGACAAAGAGAGAGCTTACAATACATTTCAAACAAATCACTCTCTTCCTCCAAATTCATTTTCCCTCCAGGCTACCTTTCCTACAAGAAGTACAGCTTCCAGTATTTGTCTTGGATTAAAGAACACAACTTTGTTTTATCCTTTCTCTTTCCATCTCTGTGTTTCTTTGGGAAAATGGAAAAGGACAAGATTTTTGAGCCCTAGAATAGCTTCTTCCTCTTCCCCTTACTGTGACGTCTTAACCTTTTTTTCTTCCTTGATAACATTTCTATCAGGTGGTGGCAAGGAAAAGGAATGAAAACTTCTGTGTTTCCATGAAGGCCTTGAAACAACAGAATGTTGAAATTATTGGCTAGAATCAAAGTGCTTTTACAGCATTCTTCACATTTCTGAATTCTTCACTGTGGTAGGAGAGAAAGCTGATGTTCATGTGCACAGTTCACTGCCATATTCATAAGAATTTTATGAAAAGCTAAAGCTTCACGAAAAATTTGCAGTCACCACAACTATTAGAATTTGTTCCTTATAGGCTGTATAATAGATGGGCTAAGATTTGGTATTATGTGTACCCCACTTCTATAGATAGATGTAAACTCATCCTTTTTCTCCCACTCAAATGAGCATACTGAAATGCAAATGATTGAGAGTCACGTTACTAATAGGGATCACCTTGCACGTTTTTTGCTTTGTGTTTTTAAAAAGTAAATATTAGCATATTTTAGTACTTTTCTTAACATCCCATTTTAATACATCTCACAACCCACTGGATAACCAACTTGTGTCTCAAAACTATAATTTCATTAGACGATCAAAGAATTTATAGATCAAGGTCAAGCATATACTCGTTCATTTATTCAGCCATGTTTGGAGCTCCTGCTGTGTGTTAGGCTCTGTGTTTCTGACTGTGAGATACTGAGATGATTAAGCAAAGGTCCTGGGTCTCAAAGCTCACATTCTAGCAAGGCAGACAGAGAAATAAGGTTTATAGGATTGCTCAGGACATTTCCTTATCTAGGGTCTGGAGAATATCTGCAAAGCCTTCTTGACTTTTTAAAGGAGGCAATGGCTAAGAGTCTTAAGGGATAAGTAGTAAATGGTCAAGTGTAGTGAACCATGTACATTTGCCTTTAGGACTCAGGCTCGCTTTCCCTTAGATGCTAGGAGCCTTAGAAGGAATTGTCTGCCTTGGTCAAGGTCATGCCCCCTCTTGGAGACATTGGTATTGAATGACTTGTTAATGGGGAAGGGTGCTAATTAAAAGCACAGCTCTCTAGCCTTAAGGCAGAAAGTACTGAAGGTCCATCCTAGCTGCTGAGCTCCCCCAGGGATCAACTGAGCCTTTTGTTGTGCATTTCCATTCCTCTCTGCCCAACCCCACTGTCTCAACTTCCCTGCAAGGACACTTCCCAGTAAATGTCTTTTCTCACAACTCTCCATCTCAGAATCTGTTTTTGGGCAACATTACTGAAGATAAAGAATGCAAAAGCAAACTGGAACAAAGAACTTTCTGGCAAAAAGAACAAATTAACTAAAAGAAGGGTAATTTCATTAAATTAACATTTGTGAAGTAGAGACTGGGGTGTCAGATGGTGAGCCACTGTTCAAAAGCAGACTACAAGGGAAGTGAAACAGAAAAGATAATTACTCATAGGTGCAGGAGGAAGTACAGGGCCACTACAGGGAGGCCAAGGCAGGGTACAGGCAGAGAGCAGCAAGCCTTGGGGCACATGCCTTTTTTAGGGTAGATGGGTAGAGTGCTTTTGGGTTCCAATCCTAAAGCCAAATTGGTCAGTTTAAACCAAAACAAGTGGGGTTTTGGTAAGCTCCGCAGGGGTCTTAACTAAGGGGTGCACAAGAGAAGATCCTGGGAGGTAAAGGAGGATGTTTATCACAAGGGAAGTGCTACTAGGAACATACATTTACTTGTAACTCTGTAGGCTGTTGATCTAGGGCACTTGTGTGAGGGGCTTTGAGCTTCAGTACCAACTTCTCCATGGCCACTTGACCAAACAAATGGATGCCAAGGTCACAATATCATACAGTAGTTCAGCTAAACTCTGAACAGAGAGACAAGAAACAGTGTGGTATGTGTAAGCACCTCAAAGATCTCCCATGTTCTGGAACTTAAACAGAAGATGAAGCTAGATGGTGAGGTGGACATACTTCAGGGTTTCAGGAGGCTTACAGCAAACTTGAGGGACTTAAAACATCATATAAGAGCTGGTGAGCTTCTGAAGGTTTTTAAGCAGAGGAGTAAGCTGGTAATGGTTTGTTTTTAATGGAGCATGCTTTTGACTGTGTGAAGAAGGCACCTCAGGGGCAAAATGTCAGAGGTAAGGAAATCCATTAGAGACTGTTGTAGTAGTCTCAGAAAAAAAATAATGAGAATTTCAACTAACTAGTGGTAGAGATCAATGACTCCAGGCAGAGAGAAGGGTCAAGATGACCTTCAGATTTCTAACATAACTGAGTAGACAGTGGTATCATTTACTGAGTTAGAGAATACTAGAAAAGTTGAAGTAATTGAGTGGAAGTGGTAAGTTCCCTGTTAAGCTGAGGTTTTGAGGTACTTATGAATACATCCAGGTTGTCGTATCCTGTGACAGACACTGAGACAGAAGTTCTAAGGTGAGGTCTCTGGTGGAGATAAAAATGGGAATATCCCTACCATGTGGCTGACAGCTGAGGTTCAAGTGGGCAGGGTAAGCCTGGAGGAACATACAGAGATAAAAGAAATGGTATCCAAGAAAAAAAACAAAACAAAACAAAACTTGGTAAGACCAATATTTAATGGGTGACCGAAGAAAGAGGAATCTGCTCCACAGACAATCTTACCTCCAGGTGAAAGAAGAGAGAGAAATCCAAAGCCTTCTCTGGCAGGGCTTATTATCGTGGAACATCAACTCTAAGCAGACACTTTTCTATCAGTGATTTTTCCCAGCAGCTATGTCATACATCACATTGAGAATTTTTTTTTTAAAGATTTTTTTTAAATTTCTTTATTCGACAGAGATAGAGACAGCCAGCGAGAGAGGGAACACAAGCAGGGGGAGTGGGAGAGGAAGAAGCAGGCTCATAGAGGAAGAACCTAATGTGGGGCTCGATCTAATAATGCCAGGATCACGCCCTGAGCCGAAGGCAGACGCTTAACCGCTGTGCCACCCAGGCGCCCCCACATTGAGAATTCTAAAATGACTTCTTCCCCTTAGTTGTCTGCCCCATCACTCTTTCATTACAGACTGCATCTCATCACCCCTTTGCATTTCCATGCCTGTGGGTGCACTAAATAGAATTATTTCCACACTCGATGTAAAGATACTATGTGTTGTGTACAAAAAAACCAAAACAAAACAAAACAAAAACACCATTAACAGATTTTCTGAGAGAATATTTTAAAGGAGCTTTGAGGTACCACTTCTAAATAAATGCTGGGTACAATTTGAATATTTTATGGAATGCTGCCAGTCCTCATTTCAGAGCTTTTTATTTAGATTGATAGATTGTGACTAAAGAGGCCTCCATCAAAGTAGATTCATAAGCAAACTGTCTCTGTGGCAAGTTTTACCATATTGTTAGTCTACAAAGACTCTTTTTAGTTCTTGCCTTCATAATGCTTTCGAGATTACGATTTAAGTAGCTAATGTCACACAACACAAATCGTGTTAGATATCTGACATATCTGAGGGGAAATGAATACTTAAAATACTAATTTTGGCACAACTGTGGTCACTGGCAGATAATGTTCCTGAGTTTCTAGGTGCCTGGGGTTCTGGAATCCTCCTAAATATCTTGTTTTTGCCACCTGTTTTCTATATCAAATTTGAGGTTCCATGCAAAAGACATGGGCTATTTCTGGTAGGAATGAAGTGACATAAATATTTACAAAAATACCATGTAAAGTCCATTTCTTATTTTCTCTATCATCGATTTTGCTGTCATCAAACACGCCCACTTTACTGGAGGAAGAACTCACAGGAATAAAAATGGAGATAGCTGTCCTAGCACAGAAAATCCAGAAATACAGTTAGGTCAAGGTTTCACAAACACATTGTTTTCTAGTTAAGTGTCATTCTGTCTTTGGCCTTGTTTTTAAATATAAAGGTTCCTCTGAAACCCTGGAGAAATGAGAACACTGTCGAATTATTTCCAAGTTTCAATTATTTTCTGTTATTTTCAAGTTTTCTATTTCCAATCTGCAGATAAATTTTGGATGATGCCTGTGGCCATTGAGTGGATCCTTCCATCCATGAGTTTACATGAATAAACGTGATAGCGTAATTGAGAACTAGGCATTTATCTTCCATAAACCTCAGTTTTCTTGATTGCAAAAGTGGAAAATAACATTTGATGGGATAATACATGTGAAACCGCTTTGAAAGGTATATAAAGCAAGTCAGAAATGTCAGTGGTTCTATTTTGTATTCATTACAGTGTTGCTGGTGTCCCCAAGTTATCTACGGCACAGTGCTCCTTGGGCCTGCCTTAATAAACCCTTAATAAAATAGATGGAGTGGTGAGGAAAGATGTTTCCATTCCTTAGCAGAGCTATGAAAGCATTACTGTAGTTTTTGATGGACATGGATGTTGAATTTGAGGTTCAGTCCCCCACTTTTGCTTCTTACTCAATTGCGGTAATTTATTGAGACTGCTACTTCATGTGGGAAAAACTCCTGGGACGTTAATGCAAACAAAGACAGGAAAATGGAAGTTCTTTTATATTTTTAGAAAATAAATGTCATTTGAATTGAAGGTGGCATTGTGGATATGTGAAGAGAAGTCCTCAGATGAAAGCATTCACTCAGAAAGACAGGGTCCCACTTCTGTTCAAGCACTTCAGGTGATCTTACCTGCCAAAATGATAAAGTTATTTATTGCCTTTAAGGACACAAATTTGAGTCAGCCCAAATTGTTCCTTCAAGTACTCATATTACTATTGTAGTTCTGCCGGTAATATTAAATTGACCCAGAGGCCTGATTTTCACGGGGGAATACTTATTTGAGCTTTTAAAAGGGGCATTTTTATTCTTGATTGAAGAACATACTGGAGGGAGTTAACACTTTTTATGTCCAAAGTGCTATACACACATTACCGTACCACTCATACTATCTATGCTAACTGGCTTGATGTTCTTATCAGTAGCATCAAATTTATATAGCCAAAGGACCTTGAGGGGTAAATTCAGTGAATTTTTTTAAAGGCAAGAAAATAGAGTCTCAGAGTGCCTTCTCTGTCTTCCATTCAGCCCAATCCCCCACGGTGGATTTTGCCTTTCTGTATGCAGAAACACCGGCCCACTGGCTCAGAGACATTTCAGGGACCTCCCTTCTCTGGCCAAGTTCGTGACCTGATTTCAAATAAACACATTGCTATCACTGGTTGAGGGAAGGCTATTTATTCAATAGTTGGCACTTCGTTTATTCTGAAATCATTTGTAATTTAGCCTTTTCATGTGTCAGTTGAGAAATTATGCATAATTAATATATTTGAGAACCATTTAGAGAGGACCTCCAACATAAGATGTAAAAAAAGCCAATTTGTGAAATGGAAATTGTCACCAATCTCAATAGCAATTACAAATACTTATAATATGTCTTAGGAAAAAAAGAGGATGAAAAGAATGTGTGATGGCCAGTCCTCTAATGAGCCCCATGAAAAGATACTGTGTTTTGGGTTTTATAGGTTTATTAGGGAACGTAGCAAAAGATGAAAAACTAACTGAGCATTTACACTATTCTGAGCATCTTACAAAGTATTTTGTGTAAGTTGATAATACCATTTGTTCTTCATAACTCCTTGATATTTGGATTATTTATAAGACAGTGTAACCGAGGCTCAGAGAGGTTAGACAACAGTAAGATTAGGCTTTGCCACTGGACATGCTTTGATTTGAATCTGCTAAAAAAGAGACAACAGGCTCCAAGTAGAGTCACTCATGCTAAGGCATACCACCAAATCAGGACTTAATACTTAACTTAAATATGGTTTCAATCTCTCTCAGGAGTTGAATCTTCACCCAGTCAATCTGGAATTACCCGCTCAGCACTAGTGAGGTATTCTGTTTGACAGACTCCTGCTGTTCCCCAACAGAAGATGACTTTACCTGCAACTATTCCTTTTTTGCTAGTAACTTCCTTGTCCTGCCCTCTTCTGCCTATGAAAGTCTTTCATTTTGTACAGTTCTTCAGAGATCCTTTCTATTTGCTGGATGAGATGCTGCCCGATTCATGAATTGTTGAATAGAGCTAACAAGATCTTTAAAATTTGCTCACTTGAATTTTGTTTTTTGAGAACCCTAGCTTTATGCTCCTAACCCATAGACACCTCTAGACTCAGCAGGCAAAAGGGGAAAGAAATTGAAAGAGGCTAATTCCTCTCCAGGAAGGGGCAGTAAAAGATGAACATTCCAAGTTTATCTAACCCCGCCTCTTTATTGCTCTTTCCCAAACAAAACATTAAGGACTAGAGAAAGGGTTAGAATTAAACCAGATTAAAAATCTGTTCCACAGTTGATAATCGGGAAAATTTATTTTGTGAATGTGGCAGGGTATGACTGGGCAGGGGTGGTAACTTTTTTTTTTTTTAAAGATTTTATTTATTTATTCATTCGACAGGGATAGAGACAGCCAGCGAGAGAGGGAACACAAGCAGGGGGAGTGGGAGAGGAAGAAGCAGGCTCATAGTGGAGGAGCCTGATGTGGGGCTCGATCCCATAACGCCGGGACCACACCCTGAGCCAAAGGCAGCCGCTTAACTGCTGTGCCACCCAGGCGCCCCAGGGGTGGTATCTTTAAATTCGATCACATGTACCTGCATCTTCGATGTTCTTCTCTTGTAGGGAAATCACATGGCTCCCTGGTCATGCAGGTCAGAGAGGAGTGAGAACAGGAGTTTTGTGTCTGAGTCCAGAAGGTTGCATTTACACCTCTGTTGATCAGCAGCAGTTTAGATGGGACCTCACGGGCTCCTGACACTTGAAACAACAAAGATTTCTAGAAATCTTTTCTAGGAATCCTTCTAGATTCCACCCCATGGAGCAATGTTTTTAGATGTTTGTTTCTCTATTTTTATACGTTTCTCTCTTGGTACCTAAACCTGCCACAGAATTCAGCTTTGGCCTATGCCGCCTTTACTGCTTTCAATTATCAATTGCTGGATGACGTTTTTCTTCATCATTTCTTTCCGCTGTGTTTAGCCTTGCCTCCATTCATGCACTCTCTGGCTGACCCTGTATCACTCCCCCTCCCCCTCACAGTTTGGATCCACCCCCTCCCCTTTCCAGTCTAAAGGCTTCTGGAGTATTTTGGGGTTTGGTTTTTGGGGTTTTTTGTTGTTTTTTTGTTTTTTTGTGGGTTTTTTTTTAACAGCTCCTTGCTGCCCCCTTCTGGCTCAAAGTGTAATTGACTCTTCAGTTTGCAGACCAAGAGCTGAGAGTCAAACTTGGGCGTTAGATTACCCTGTGTCAATCCTATATTTTTGCCACTTGAAGGGAAGGAAAGATAACTCTTCTTTCTTCTCTCTTCTCTCTCCTACAACTCTCTCCACATGCTTTTTTATTTTTTCTATTATTCTTTCACTAATATGTATTTTTCTCAGATTTATCAAATCACTAAAATTGGTAATATAGATGTTCATCTTAGACTTGTAACGAGAACTCTTATTTCCCTTTAATTTTAAACATGAAATCTGTCTTCTTTATTCATACAGTGTACATCCTCAATATTGAAAGCTTGAAAAACACTGAAAGACATAGAGAGAGCAAACATCACTTATAATTTAACCACGACGGATAGTTACCATTAACATTATGGTCTTATCTGCACGTGTTATTTATATGATTCTGTATGCATGGTTCCAGAGCTTGCTGTTCCTCTTAGCAATATGTCATTAGGTATTTTGGCCATTTTAAATATTGGCAGCTTCCTTTTGGAGGCGATCATACTCACAACTTTGTTGGGGTCTCAAATCATTATAAGATTATAAGCATCTGCAAAGCAGATTTTGGATATATGAACAGAAGTTCCTTCTGTATTCCCTCCACACTGTAGAATGCTAGGCTCTTTATGCTGTGATGCTCAATAAATGAGGTTGACTCTCTGTTTTGAGTTCATGATGTATTTTCCAAAATGGCAATAAAAATGGTAATGAAATGTTAAGTTATTCTCAGCTACTAAATTCCTAGTAGCAGGGACATCATAAATTGTCTTTTTGACGATCAAAACTATTTGACCATAAATTTCAACTAAGTCACAATAACCTCTGAATTTCTCTCCAGTCCCTTTTATCCCATATGTTTCCATCATGACTGAATTATTTTACAACTAATTAGAATGTAGGAGAAAATACAGTATATTTTGAGGTGGTTTTGAGAAGTAACTAAATTTATAAAAATTACTCTATTATAAAGGTCATTTGGGGGAGCATTTTACCCCAAAAACCCTTTTTTGTCAATAATTCGTCTGTCCATCTTGCCTCCTTTCTGGCCATGGTGAAGTCAATTCATGTATACACTTTTTTTGTGAGCTTTCTAGCTCCTTGAATAAATAGGCTCAAAATCAAAACTGCATGCCAAAGAAGTGCTCAAAATACCAGCCCGGATACTATATTATTTCTTGCTAAAGCTTGTAGCTTATGGAAGCTGGTGAAGTTGAATAATATCCCAAGCCTCAAGGAGAATCTGTGGACAGGTTTCTTTTTAGCTACCACAAAGTGTCAGCCTTGATGTGGGAGGGGTCTCTCCACTCCTCTTCTGTCTTAATGGTAAGAAACAAAATGTTACAAAATCAAGACTGACTTTAAGAAATGAACTTGTTTACATTTGAAGAAGATAATAAAAAGAGCAGAGAACATGAACGTACCTTTTTTTTAATTAATAAACTTTGTGTTTTAGAGAAGTTTTATGTTCACAGCAAAAATGAGAAGATAGTACAAAGAGTTCCCATATACTCTTGCCCTCACACACCCTTAGCCTCTTCCACTATCAACACCCCACACCAAGAAGTACATTTGTTTTGCTGGATGAAACTTCACTGACACATCATTACTGCCCCAAGTCCATAATTTACAACACAGTTCACTCTAGGTGTTACGTATTACATGAGTTTTGGCAAGTTTATCTATAGTCACCATTATAGTATTGTACAGAACAGTTTCACTGTGCTAAAAATCCTCTATGTTCCACATATTCATCCCCCCCCAACCTTCATCAAGCTCTAATCCTCTTATTATCTCTATAGTGTTTCCTCTTCCAGAATGTTGGATCATCATACAGTATGTAGCCTTTTCAGGTTGGCTTCTTCCACTTAAGTAATATGCGTTTGAGTTTCCACTATGTCTTTTCATGGCTTGATAGCTCATTTCTTTTTAGCATTAAATAATAATCCATTGTCTGGATGTACCACAGTTTATCCATCTAACTACTGAAGGACATCTTGGTTGCTTTCAAGTTTGGGCAATTAGAAACAAAGTTACTATACATATCTGTTTGCAAGTTTATGTTCGGTCATAAGTTTTCAACTCATTTGAGTAAATCAGAGTGTCATTGCTAGATTGTACTGTTAGAGTATGCTTAATTTCATCTTTCCAAAGTGGCCATACCATTTTGCATTCACACTGACAATGAATGAGAGTTCCTGCTGTTCCCCAGGCTTTTCAGTAGTTGTTGTCAGTGTTTTGGATTTTGGCCATTCTAATAGGTATGTAGGAATATTTCATCATTAACTTGCAATTCCCTAATTATGTATGATGTTGAACATCTTTTCATGTGCTTACTTTGGTGACGTGTATCTTCTTTGAAGAAGTGTATGTTGAGGTCTTTGCCCATTTTTTAAACTGGGTTCTTTGTTTCTTATTGTTAACTTCATTATTATTATTATTATTATTATTATTATTGCGTTCAATAAGCCAACATATAGCTATTGTTGACTTCTAAGAGTTCTTTATATATTTTGGATAACGTTGTATATGAGATGTGTCCTTTGCAAAAATTTTCTCCCAGCCTACGGCTTGTCTTTTCATTTTCTTGAAGAGCATGCTTTTTACAAACACCTTCTTTTTACTTTGCTCTATGGATTACCAACACACAGAGTTCTTACCATACTTAGAAAATAATTGTTTAAGCAGAGAAATTGAATAAATTATATTTGCCTGACTGTTCTTGGTTCTAGTTCAGGAAATTAAATGCATCATCTATAGATAGATAGGTAATAGATCAATATCTAGCTGTCCCTATTCAAATGTTAAGTGGATGTGACCTTGCAAGAAAGAATATAGCAAAGAGACTTCTTAACATTATGTCTAATGTCCCTGAAGGCATTGCTTTTCTTGCATATTATTTCCTGTTCAGGAATATTTCTGTCCAAGGAGATTGAGGTCTTTTTTAGTTTTGGTTTGGTTTTTGTTTGTTTTTTTTGTTTTTGTATCCTGGAGAGGACTACCATGACCAAGCCCAAAAAAGTAAGATTAAAGATAAAAAATGTTGTATTAGAAAATGGTAATATATTTCAGTTCTCTACCCAACATTCTCAAACATCTAATAAACACTGATGAAAAAAAGATACTATATGATATTTTTCTTAGGGCAAACATTAAAAAAAAATGTTTGCTCTCTGTTTGTATTCTGGTACCATACAATATATTCTCAAAGAAGAAACAGCTTTACAAATTCCTTTGAAAATGCTTTTTTTTGCTAGTTCCTTTTCTTTTCTCTTTTCTACCCTTTCTTAAAAATTTCCTGAGTGTAACTGAAATTATCTTCAGTTTTAATTCTGTGTAACTCTTTGTTTCTTCTCTACTTGGTCATGATAGGGAATGATGAGGATAATAAAGTTAGAATTTTATAAAAGCTTTATATAAAATTTATTTATAGATATGGGGCACATTGTGTTGTTAGGTAATCTCCAATTTATGCTTTGATTATATAAGCATACTTATAATTTCAGAAGTGTTCAGACAATAATTTTAGATGAAATCAATCAAGTTCTTAAGCAGAGTTATATTATTCTAGTAAATACTCACCCATACATCACAAAAAAAATACTAGTTTTGATTACTCCATGTTCTATCACTTTGCACATAACCATACTTTCTCTTTCTTTCAACCCTTTCCCTTTTCTCCTGATACCCCTACCCTTTGAAATGTTAATGTGACACTAAGAACTTCATGATAAAAGATGCAGGAGAAACATCACCTTTCTCAGCAAGTGCATCACTCAGTAAGAGAGCTGTCTGTATTTCCATTTCATTTTTTATATGATAGAAACAACAATCTTCACTCTTTCAATAGAAAGAGACATCATAGCAGTTAACAGGCTAATAATGGAAATGGACTGTGTTTCTCCCAAGGAAAGTATCAGAAAGGTTCAGAACTCTTTAGGATTACAATAATTTGAGAAGAGCTGCTCTACCCACTTTATTTAAGGGCATGTTAGAACTAGTACTTCAAGCTCTTCAATATGTCAATAGACAATTAGATGTGCTACAAAACACCTCTCCTCTGCAACTACTGTCTTCAGTGTGTTTAAATTGGGTGAAGTCACAGTTATTAGCCTGATAAGCAATGATGTCATTAACTCTTTGAACTACATTTCTCCCTATTAAACATGGCTGCACAAGAGAATAATTTTTGGACAGCTGCATCAGATTTTGCTCTGTCTTACAGACCTAGCTAACATGGAAGCTTCCTCTCTGTTGAACTTTGTATCTGCACTGGAATAAATTCTCAGAAATTCTTAATAAAGTAATTTTAAAAAGTCCTCCTGCCATTTCTGTGAGCTCAGATTACAGCAAGTTATAGTAATTACTGTTAGTGATATGCAATATACCTGGGCCTATTAAGGATTTTTATGGGCCTCTTTTTTGGAATCTTTGTACCTAAAAGGTTGTAAAGGAAAAACGGTGCTAAGGATGGCAAGCCTTAGCACTGCTATCACCTTACTGTTTATGTTTATAAGAATGCTTAGAAATTCTGGTCCTTTCTCACACAGACTCCACCCAGGCCATTGATAGAATTATCACCTTTAGGCAGTTTGCATGTTCTAATTAGGGTTCCTGTAAAATTTAAAATTTGGAGGACAAACTACAACTCTTACAGTGGGTAGGACAATAATGAAGACTCATCATTTGCCATCTGTGCTGTTTGCCAATAGGCCAGTGGAAAATCATTCTCTTGGATTATCAATAGTCATTTATCTCTGAGGCCCTTAGGGAATTGACTTTCCCATGGGGCCCTTCTAAGGAAACAGCATCTGGCTCTGGTCTTTGGCTTCCTACTTGAATGCAGCCAAGAAGCAGGATTATCTCTCATTGAGAGCTCCATGTATAAGAATCCTATTCAGCCTTTCTAAAAGGCCCGCGCCTGGTTCTAGGAACAGATTGGATTTTTCATCTCATGGCTATTTAGCCATTTTTCCACAGTCTCTGCAGGTAAGTGGACATTTTCTCCTTCCTTGCTTCCCTCTTTCCTTCCTTTCTTTTTCCCTTCCTCCCTTCATTTCTTCCTTCATCTATCACACTTATTTATATGTAGCTCTTTTCTGGGCAAGGAGCCTGGCGTGGCTTGTGGTTTATTTATAATGTACTGCCTCCCTGTCTTCTGTTTGGAGGTAGGCATATCATCCAGAGATGACTAAACATTCTGTAGGACCTTTAATATCAACATAGAGTGTTAAAGTATTAATAAAGCAAAGTCAGGGATGACCACTACAAAAACAAATTTACCATTAAGTCTTATTTACTCAAGAAGAGGCAGTGTTGTCTCTTCAGTCTTGGACTTTAGAATTAGTGGTGGGTCAGAGGCGGCACGACCATAAGGAGAAGGGAAGAGTGAAGAGTGTTCCTTTCAAGTCAGTGAGTACTCTCTGCTTACAGAGAAGCAAATGGAAAAGCCAGGTGAGAGGCAATCTCATTCAGTTTTGAAATCTATAAACAGATAAGTTATTTTCATCTCATAGATATCTTTAGCAGTACCAGAATAATACTATGCATAAAGGGGAAACGTTGCCTTTTTTGAATGTCAAAGCTACCTACATCCCCTTCATAATAAAACTTTTTCATATATGAGGGAGAGGATGGTATAGTGATTAAGGCATACTCTTGGAAGCCAGGTAACCTGAGCGCACATTTTGGCTCTGTGTTGTGACCTTCTTAACCTAACTATGATTTAGTTTCCTAATGTGTGTAATGGGGATAAAAATACCATCTACCTCACAAGGTTGTTAAGGGGATTAAAAGCCTATATTTATAAAGCAATCAGAATAGTGTCTGCCATGTAGCAAGCACCATGAAAGTGTTTTCCAAATAAATAAAAGTTCAACCCTTTTCAATAAGATGGAAATTTTTAACATTAATAGGGAATGGAGGAGTGGCAGTGAAGGTAGCTTGTACAGCATTATGTCAATGTAAGATGACATTGCTTATGATTTATTTTCCATGAACAGGGTTTAGATATACATTTGGTGGATCGCCTATAAATTTATTGAGTGACCGAACACTCTGTTCAGTATTTGGTCCACATTGCTATTTTTCATATAGATCCTATTTTCTAAGCCTTTTCATTAGATTGGTACAAAATTATGGTCACAGTGGTTCCCAGGATCTTTCACCATAGAGTATTGCTATAGGAAGCACTTAGATAAAGGCATTAAATTATCCTTTATTGATAAGAAGCTACATGTGGTAAATTAATTTTTTATTTATACATTAACCTTTAATAGTCGTTTAACTTCAGAAAGAGTCATAGATATATGGTCTTTCAATATCTTCCAGTTAAGATGTTCTAAAATCAATCTTTTCATTTCCAGAAATAAATCCAATTTGATAACGTCATTTCCCTGATTAGAGGTATTTAGTGTCTCTCCATCATCCACACGAGATACAATACAAGTGCCTTAGTTGGCATGCATTGCCTTTCATGATCTGGCTATATACTTTTTGCCTAATCTCTTATTATTTTTCCATTTACCCTCACTTTAGCCCTACAAATAAAACTTAACACAGGGTTAATACCTTTTACTTTTGCATCTGGCAAAAGCTGTTCTCAGCACCTGTAATCTTTTCTGACTCCTCACTGTCCACTTTCTATCTCTCTTCTTAGCCCATGTCAAACTGGGACTCGGCTTTTATAGTTTTGCTCTGTTTAACCAAACTTCTAAGGATATATAAGCTCTCTCCTCCGTGTTGTCACTGTAATAAAAATAAGCCTACTGTGTGTGAGGCTCTATTCTAATTGCTTTGCGTATTTTAACTCATTTAGTCCTCATAATTAACTTGGGAAGCAAATATTCCCCCATCTTACAGACTGGGAAACAGAGTCACTGAGTAAGTTAAATAAGTTTCCCAAGGTCATACTGTTGGTTGGTTACAGATCCAGAATTTGAAGTGCATTGCACTACACTGAAGCTTATATATATTTTTATATTTCTCCACTTATCAGATCTTAGTGAGTATTTTTACATATCATTGTTCTAGTAGATACCTCCATGGCCTACTAAGATCTCAACATCGTAGATGTTCAACAAATGTTTGCAAAATGATTGTTCATTTGTTAAAAAATTTGAAAATTAAGTGTGCCGGGGTGGCTCAGTCAGTTGACGTCTGACTCTTGATCTCAGCTCATCTTGATCTCAGGGCTGTAAGGTCAAGCCCTGTGTTGGGCTCCATGCTGGATGTGAAGGCAAATTAAAAAAAATTGAAAATTAGTGAGTACAATTATTAAATCCAAAGAAACTTGTATGATTTCTCAAATCTCTATTGTTTTTTCCCATCTTCTATGTTTTCTGATTAATAAAAACCGTATTAATCATCTTGCTACTATTTTCTTTTCAATATATGTAAACTCTTGCAGTTTAATTAGAGACTGATCTCCTCTAATCTCTTTTCACTTGACATTACCAATCACTCACTGATTTAGTCATCTTTTCATTCTGACTACAGAAGACCTAGATACTGAGTTTACATGTGATTATAATACATTTTCTCAACCTTGAAGACATAACTAGCTCTGTTTTTAAAGCTGCTAGGAAAGGGGGAGGGATTGAAATAAAAATGAAGCCCAGAATTTTGCCACGCTAAAAAAAAGTATTTTAATAACGCAGTACCAAGATGTTCTGCTTTTGAAATAACAGTTAAAGTTTTCATTTTTCAGTAGGTAGGGAAAGTCATGTATAAGATCACAGTAAACATCAGCACATTGTAGAGGGATGACTTGATTATTTTTCTCTCGCCTTTAATTCCCACATTTCTATGTTATGTTATCTATAGATCCGATTGATTTTCTTTCAGGAATTTCATAGTTTATTCCAAGGTCTTTTGTAGAAATATCACAGGCCCTTACCTCACTACCCACCTCTACTTTTTTTAAAACAATACTTCATAGCACTTTATCTGTATCACGTAGAAAACTGACATCTTTGTCAAAATAAAAAGCTTCTGTAGCCATCTCCATATTGACAACAAACCTAGTCAACTCACTTTAAATGTAAATCAGACTGATTGGTTACTGACAGGAGACTACTTAAAGTCATCCATATTTGTATGCTTAAATTCATGCTATATTTTTTCACCTGGTTGTCTTAATCCCAATAAGGCACATTTTTGGGGCAACTTTATAAATGAAGCCTGGTCAAATTTCTATTTCTTTGAAAAATTCCTAATATTTGTAATTCCTCTTTGTAATGCCATAGAAAAGTAACTCAGGAATTTACCATTGGAAGCCTGAGTTTTTAAAATTAGAATGGTGGAATCTTTCTTTCTTACTGAATTTAACAGTGCATGGGCATGCAATGTGTGGGTGCAGAATGCGATGCTAGAATGACCTTGCGTCCTCACCAGTCTAGAGTCTAATGTCCATCCCTTACTACCATTTTGCTTTCCTAAAAATATGTCCTATGTAATTTCCTATTGCATCAATGTACTTTTTTCCCATTTTAAGTCTCACAGATCTAGCTCTGAAGATTTCAAATATCATATTCCTTGCAAAAAAACATTTTATCTCATAATTATTATTCCCACTCCTTCAGGAGTGACATTCAAAAGAAAAATATAGGAATGTCTCTAATAGACAAATACAAACTCATAAAACACAGCTGTGATCTTAAAAGAGCATGCTACTTTTGCTTATGATGTCTGACAGCCAAATCAACCTACAAATTTTATCTAAATGTTAAACAGTAGGAAACAGAATAAGGTAGCCAGTATAGCTCGAATACAAAGAAAGTAAATCATATTGTTTATTTTGTCACATTTTCTGCAATGTGTTGCTTAGCATGGTAAATTTTTTTGCAGATTTTTGAGACAGCTCGTGAGTATGATGATATCCATTTCCAGCACTGTCAGAATGAATTCTAATTCAGAAGCTCAGTATTTATCTGTATGTTGGAAACCAGGCTTATGAACACAGGTAATTCCTCTCTGCTCCCTTCCAACATTACTTCCTACCAAAAAGCAAGCAGTGCTATTTTACCATTTTAAACTTAAAAACAAAAGTTCTCACCTACCTGTGTATTACAACCCCACTCATCAATTTGGTTGATTTTATTAATTTGTCTCTGCATACACCTGACAGAATTGCTTATTTCTCCCTTCTCCTCCTTCAATGCCAGCTCTCGAATTCCCTGCCTTTGAGACCCTGAATGAACTACAAATCAAAGGAAACACTCATGAAGATCCTAGAATATTGTTATCTATACGTTGCACTAAAAAAACCCCAAAAAACTTAAAATACATTTTATGGTGGTTAGAGTAGCATTCATAAACTTAACAATATCTTAGTTTCATTTGTATGGATATATTTATAGTCAAGTGGTTTTTGATGTTACCTTATTTTTTCCCTTTGGGCAACCACAGTATCCCTGTATATGCTAAAGAATCATGCAGTTCCACAATTCTACAAACTCAAGAATCGTCGCTGTGTTCTGCCTAGCCACCTCCTGGTCCACAGGCTGGGAAAGTAAGAGAGTGATAAAAGTATCTTAAACACCCTCCGCCTTAATACTTTTATTTTCCTCAGAGTAGAGTGAAGGTTTAAGCAGGTCATAAGTCATTAATTAACTTGCTAACAGAAGAGGGTCTGGTGAGACATGCTCTCTGATGCCAGATACCCTCCTCCCTTTGTTCAATGTTTAGGGCCCCCAGAGAGAGGCCTCAGGACCAGGAACAGGTCAAGTTCATTGGATATTTCTCAGCAGCTTTTCCAGGATGACCCTTGCCCTATGCAGTCTACTTCTCTTTCCCTAGGGGCGCAATTTGAATTCACCATTCCTCACTTATTGAAGACTCCAAGAAGTTATGTGACCACTTAATCTTTTTACAGATCAAAATGTGTGATGGTTTTATCTGCATAGCTCTAAAGTCTAGAAGACATTTCCTGGTTTGTGGGAATTTTATATCAGATTGGTGCCCCTAACTTGGTATGTTAAATTGATTTTCTTGAGGATTTCAATGCAAATGGGAAAATTTAGAAGGGAAAGATCTATAGAAACTTCTTATGGTATCATAAAACCATCATGGTGATTTAGCAGCAGAAAATGTGGGCAAATGTTCAGACAGATTATGTAAAAATCTTGATTCCAAGGCTTTGGGTGAGACTCCAAGAAGTATTCATGGAATCTGATGACTAATTTAGAAGTAAGGTTAATGGATTTTGGAAGAAATATCAGAATGGAAGTGAAGAATGAGGTCTCTTGACTTCTTCGAGGGATATTGTTAATCAGGCCGAGAAGCTGTACTAACAGCTCCAACAACAACAGATCATAAATTAAACATTCAGGGAAAGAAACAATGTGAAGAATTTTAGTGACAAAATAATATAAAACAATAAGAGGATGCACATAGGGAAATTCTATTTAGATGAAAAGGCAATATGATCAAAATTAAATTAATAACAAATTAAGGAAGTAATTTAAAAAATACCACAAAACTGTAGCATGAGGAAAATCCTCCAAGAGAGGATGAGGATAGGCACTCTTGGACGAAGATGTGTTTGTAGACATACTGAAAAGTATTCAGTCACACCTGGGTCTAGCTCACAACTCCAACTTAACTGGTCCCAACCCAAATTGTGTGTTTATCATCGTTAAGGTCTGAGCAATAGATTTAATTTAAACTTTACAAAGATTAATATAATTAGATAAAAGATGAGATGCTATGCTCAGGTCAGTATGGATAAGAACATAAAACTTTGAACAGCATAGTACTGTTTCTCTGGGATAAGAGCTGAGCATTTATATTATTGAAAGCGTGTTTCAGGAGGCCTGAGTGGCTCAGTCAGTTAAGCATCTGCCTTGGGCTAGGATCACGATCCCAGGGTGCTGGGATCAAGTCCCGCGTTGGGTTCCTTGCTCAGCAGGGAGTCTGATTCTCCCTCTGCCTGCCGGTCCCCCTACTTGTGCTCTCTCTCTGACAAAAAAATGAATAAAATCTTAAAAAAAAAAAGAAGAAAGCGTATGTTGAACTGTGGTCGCCATGTAGATAGCAGATAACATCATCAGTGATGCTGCTACCAGTGAGAAAAATTTTTCCTCTCCCCTTCTAGGTTCTTTGGCTGGTCTAATAATCAAATTGACATAAGAGAGATTAACAGGAACAAAACACATTACGTATAAACAGGGGCCCCGTAAGAATATGAAACCCAAGGACAAGAAGGGCAATTGACGTTTATATGCCATCCTGAACTAAGAAATGGAATAAGGCTCTGAGCATCAAAACAGAGGAATATAATTCACAGATTATAAGAACAGCAGATGTTTGGTAATTAGATGTTTGCCTTGCCATACAGATAGGTCATTCAAATAAAGATTATCTCTGGTAACAGCTCTCTCATTGAGCCAGGCCTTCTATCTAAATACTTCTAGGTAGGTAAGGGAGAGGTATAAGTTTTTCTTAAATCTGCTGAGTCTTGATTGCCTTCAACTCAAAATAATATACATACCAAAATGCCATATTTGGGGGTCATGTATTCTCTTCCTCTTCACTGACCAGTGTAACATGTTCTTTTAATAATTGAGAGGAATTTAATTCTCCAGTGCCTGTGTAAACTATATTTTGAACTGCTTTGTCTAGTCTTCAAGTTATAGTCCCTGTTTTCTGATGCATTACAAAAAGTGATCTGAAATGGTGGGGATCCAAAAATCGTGCTCAGTAGTCAGCATACATAGATCTAGTATGGAGAACTGGGCCGAGGGAGGGGCAAGTGTGACTTTTCTGCATTCAATTTTAAGTCTCTGTATAGAACTGGCCGTGAAGGATTCACAGTTACTTCTTGGAATGGAAAGGTATGCTATGCAAGTGGAATGCACTTTTGTAATTCTAGATAACTTTGTTTACTCACCCTGTAATAACAAGATCTTAGGTACTTCTTTGCTATCCTTGTTATCTGGCTTGTTCATTCGAGCAGTTATTTGTTCCTTGTTTACTCATTCAACAAATATTTTTTAAGTTATGTTGGTCAATTCACACTAGTCTATTTTAGCAAACGATTTGCTTAGCCTGTGTCTGGTCATTCCAAATAAAAACTTCTTCAGGGTATAGATGAGCTTGTATTTTCTTTATATTCCCCTACTCTCCCAAATCAGTTCCTGGCATGTAGTAAGGAGTTAATGCCTACCTAATTAATTTAGTTTAATTGAAATAACATTCAGAAGGTGTGTGGATTTCAACTGAATAAATGCAGGTATTAGAATAACTCATTTCCACAATAACTTGTCAAACACTAGAATTCTAAAAAAAAATGAGGCCAGGAGTGTGAAAGTTTTCATTCTAATGGCAATAAGAGAGAGACATTAACAGTTGCCACATCAGTGTCATGCTTGAAAGAGAAGGCTTATTTTTGAAAAGATTCCTGGACATAAATGGAAGCCCCAAAGTCTTTCCTGAATTATTCTTAAAAGTATAATCCAGGTAAGAAGTTGAAACTAGTATATAAAGAACTGGTCAAGTATCAGATTTCAGGAACAAGAGTTCACTCACAGGACAATTGTAAAACTTTGTCTGATAACCTCTTCAGTCAGCTCTTTCAGAACATTACCTAAATTTGACTCTCTGTGGCAAATTTTACCCAAATATAGTCGGTGTTGCAGTGAAGAATTTCAGATGACCTGAGGCATCTAACTAAGCCCTTCACAGTTAGATTAGAGAAGGAGTTAGTGGTGCTATGCTGGGCTCAAAAAATACAGGATGGCAGTAGAAAGAAGTGTTGGAGAAGCAGAATTTCCTGACTTTGCTGAGAGCCAGCACCTCCTTTTTTTATATGAGCCTGGCACTTAGGAACACAATGAACTCTTGGTTTGAGAGAATCTCTCAAAGGAGTATGTTTTCCACTTCAAGATTTAAGTTCCTGCCAATAAGGAGATGAGGTCCTTACTCTTTTTGCCACACAATTAGAGCAGTGGGATGGGGTTGAAAGTTTTGAAAAAGGGAATACCCATGTCGACCCTGCCATCTCCTGCAACATTTCTCTATGTTTTGTCTGGATTCGACTTTAGTCATAGAAAGCAACTCTTGCTGATGAGTGTGGAAGGAGGAGGCCATAGAAGAGGAAGCATTTTCCAGTTACTTTAATGTGTGGCTTCTTATTTCTCAAGAGCCAGTTATCAACATGCCACCTCAGTATGTGAAAATTACTTGACTCCTAGAAACTCCCAAAGAACTTTTACACTATATTCTGCCTTTCTTGGCAGCTTCTTAGAGAAATTTTGGCATGTTTTTCCTCTCTTAAAGGGTAAGCTCTTTCTCCTCCATCAGATATTTACTAGGTATCATCAATTGACTTCTTTGCTAACCTATATAACTTTCCAATCTATGGCACAGGTCTTTATCTTCAAGATGCCCTTTCTAGAACTTAAGTTTTAAAATACATTCAACTAAATGAAATCAGGTTTAAAAAATATCTTAGGGACAACCTAAAGAAGGAAAAAAACAACAAAAAAAAAAAAACAGAAAAAACCAAGCTTTTAAAAGGGCATCCAAAAAGATTTACAGTGAAGATAAAGCATTTGTCTTGGTGATGGCAAGGAAGTCTATGAATTGATTTCATGCACAAGCAATCTCAAATTTTATGAACAGGTTGTATTCCAGAACTGTTTGTTTGGAATTTGGAAAGCATTCTCTCATAAAAACAATATGTTGACTAGGGATTAGAATGTCAGGCTAACCCACAAAAGCTTACTTAATTCATGTAGTAGAATTGCAGTATGCGTTGTCAGACTACCTGAGAATAGGAATCCAGCAGCCTTGAGAGTTAGATGGAAGAAGAATGGTTATTTCTATATCCTAAGGATGGCTCTAAGCAAAAATGTAAAGCCTGTGGGATTTGCCCTTCTACAAACCTCTCTGATCTTTCTCCCTCTACTCAATGCCACCCTGGAAGTCCTGGCACACCCTTAACCTGCCCTAAGGCACTCATACTCAGGCACCTCACTCATTATTTCATTGAGATTTTAAAGGATCGATCTTCCTTCCTCCCTCAATTTCCAATTTTCTCAGTGTATTTATACTTAGGTGCTAAAAACAAATCAATCAAAATCAACTAAATCACACTATGGCGTGGAAAACCAACAACTTCACACAAGTATTTTTTTTTACAGAGACTTGTTGACCCAAATATATGAATTCAGATAAAATGGTGCAATTATGGCCATTGGAGAGGTGTTGGTTTATAAGGGCATAGGAAGCAACCTAGAAGCAGGTCATCTTGCAATTCCCACCGTGTAACTAAGCATATTTTTATATATAAAACATTCTGACTTCAAAAATTTTTTAAACATTTTACTTACTTATTTGAGAGAGAGAGAGAGAGTGTGTGTGTGTATGTGTATGTGTGTGTGTGTAGGTTGGAGAGGCAAAAGGAGAGGAGAGAGAGAATTCCAAACAGACTCCACACTCAGCAAGAACTGCTTGGGACCTGATCTCATGACCCTGAGATCAGGACCTGAGCCAAAACCAAGTTGGATACTTAAGATCAGGACATGAGTTGAAACCAAGTTAGAAGCTTAACCTGCACCCCTACCCCCAGGTACCCCCTGACTTCTTATTTGAGTTTACACTACAGATTCATATGCTTCAGCTCTTGGCTCTGGATTCTGGCTCCGACACCTCAAGACCACATGTAATTTGCCATAATAAGTATTTTGTCCCAGGTTAATTAACATTACCTACTGAAACAAAGAGGCCCAAAATCTCAGTGGATTTACACAACAAAAGTTTATTTCTGTTCCCACAAAGTTCTGTTGAAGTTGGGCAACTCTTCTCTAATGGGGGAATCAGGTGTCTGTCATTTAAGTCCTTCAAACTAACTGCTAAAGAAAGAACATTGAAGACTGTACATATGGCACAGAGCTTTTCTGCCTATTTTTGCATTGGCCACAATCTATCACATGGTCCAATACAACTGCAGGGGAGCCTGGAAATGTGGAGCAGCACACAAACCAAAACTTCCTTGAATCTCTAAAGTTCCTTCCCTTTGCTTCTGGATACAATGGTATCAGGTGTGTGTGTGTGTGTGTGTGTGTGTGTGTACACGTGCATGCCTATGTACCTTTGCACGTGCCTGCCTGGCTAATGTATGGCATAACTTATGGCAATGAATGAACAAGAAGGCAGGTGGAGAAGGCTAGAGGAGTAATGTAGGAAATTGGAAGAAATGAGCAACATAGGTAGAAAAAGGAAAGGCATGGAAAGGTTATTTGTATATCATGATTCCCTAAATCAAGGACTCTCTTTTCTAGTCTTTGTTTGTTTGTCTGTTTGCTTTAATAGCAGCTAGTAAATAAGTTTTTTTTCTCCGCTAGTAACGTCTTCACATAAATGTTTAGATACAAACAGTAAGTCTAAATGTACAGGGTCCAAGATGATTATCTCCAGCCTTTTAAATTTTAAAATGACTGTACTGACAAAGTCCAAATATGTAGGCAACTCTATATAATGCACATCCTAAGAGGAAGTATACATCATTGAGAATTATGGGGAAGGAAGTCACCCACTTGATTTCACAATTGTGTCGGTGTGGACCTCCTGGGAATTGCTGTGAATGTCAGTTACTTGTGAAATGGAAAGTGAATAGTATCTGATACTTCAATGGGTTTACACAGTAGGCTCTGAGTTTGGTTTTGTAAGTCAAGAAGCGCTCAGATTCTTGCTTAAGTGGACATTCCTCTGAACTGTCTAATGTGTTCTCACTGTGGAATTACCTAGCCCCAATGTTCTTTGAATGTGGAGGCTGCAATTCCTCTGATTCAAACTTCTAACTTTACTTTTAAAGATCAATCATTTTAATTTGTTTATTTTATCTTCCTTTTCATTGCAATTTTCATGATTTATTTTAAATATCCCAACCATAGTTTTCATATAAGCAAAAATAGTCACATTCTACAAAGAGGTCAGACAGCAGAGCTGATATTAGAAAACAGAGCAATTGACCTGGCTTGGGAAGGAAGAGAAAGCCACATGTGCATGGAAAAACATGTATGGAGTATGCCAGTTTGGGGGTTTTGTTTTTGTTTTTGTTTTCCTGTAACTGAAATGGAAGTCTGCCAGCATGGATACAAGTCCCAATCGCAAGTGTATGAAAACTCAGATTATGAAATTTATGTAACAAAAGCTAACTTCAATATTAATAATTCACAGACATACTAAATTTGGAAACAAAAATTCTTATTATGTAGTGCAGTATGCTACATTTAGAATTTTTAGGATACTTTCTTCTATTTCATGTCACCTTCAAAACAACCTGATGAGGATGTAAGAACGAATCATTATGCCCAACTCATTATTAAAGTAAATGAAGCCAGAGGGCTTAGGCATCTTTCTGGGGTCACAGTCTCCTTAAGGGGTTGAACCAGAAACACATCCCACTTTTCTTGCCAGTCCAATTTTCCTTATGCTATTACAACCTGGAGTTTCCTTATGACAATGCTAAGATCCAACTAGGAAAGCTAGCCGTGTGTTGGTTTCTCTAGAGGCAGTAGTTTGCTCATCTCTAGGGAGGGTCTTTCTCTGGATTCTCATTCCCTTTTCCTGGAAGGTGGAAATAATAATACCCACTCTTTGGTGAGCACATGGAAGAGGTGCACTATAATAGTTAAAAAGCCTCATTGTCATCCTTGACTCATACCTCATACACAATCTTGAAGCAAATCCCATGGCTCTATATTCAAAGTACGTCCTCAATTCAACTACTTCTCACTTCTGCCTCTGCCATATGCGTAGCTTGCACTGTTCCTGCAGTCTCCTGACTGATCTCCCTGCTCCCTTTCTCACTGAGCCTCCTCCCAAGTCTGCTTTCCCTACAGCTAGCAAACCATTCCCTCCCCTGCTCGAAACCTTCCAAGGCTCCCTATCAGTGTCAGAATAAAATTTCCAAACATCCTTCAAGATATGCCCCTGGGAACATTTTTTATTGCGTTTTCTTCTAGTCTCCCCCCTTAGCTTACCTTCTTTAGTCCCATTTGCCTCCTTCCTATCCCTTTAATGTGACAATCATTCACTATAAGCATTTGCCACCCCGGGGGTTCTTTCCCTGCAAATGTGTGCTTGGTTGGCTTCTTAGTTTTGGATGGGTCTCATTACAAAGATGCCTCTGCAAAGAGCTCTTTAAGACCATCTTAACTAGCTAAGTTGCACCCAAGACACCATCACTTTTCTTTTCTTTTTTTTGAGAATTAGGATTTTATTTTCTATTTATTTTATTTTATTTCATCTTATCTTATCTTATTTTAATTCCAGTGTAGTTAACATACTGTGTTATATTATTTTCAGGATATGCCATCACTTTTATCCCTTATCACAATTATTATATCAGAAACATTTTTATTCATTCATTTTCTGTCTTCTCCACTGCAATGTGAGCTCCATGAGGGTAGGGACTTTGATTTGTCAGTATATTTTCAGTGCCAAGAGTAGTGTCTGCCTTTTAATAGATGCTTAATATATTTACTCAGTGGGTGAATTTGTTGAAGAAATGAGTGACTGCTGGGGTAAGCCACCTGGGTCTTAATATCTAGCTAAGATGACATAAAGTCTGTTATTTAACTTCCTTAGCCTCAGTTTTCACATCTGTAAAATAGCAATTATGATAATCTCTGCCTCATAGTTACTTTGCTATGAATATTAAGTGAGATGATTCACATGCATTGCTTCACAGGTGTCTGACATATAATGGGCATTCAAACTTTTTGACTACTATCGACTTGGCTACCCATGGGTAAAATGTATGGATAAAATGCAATTTTGTTACTCTCAGTAGAACTGTGTCCATCCATTTAGAACATGCAATCGATGGAATGAATGACTCAGCTCTTAATTCAAACTGTGCAGAAGCTTGGACCTCATTTTTTTAGATTGCTCAATGCCTTTCAATATGAAATGTGACAAAAACATGTTCAGGTTTTAAAGGCTGCCTTTGTTTTCACGGTCTCTGCCAATAATGTGGCTTTCTTTTCAAAGATCTGGCTAGAGGCTGTTGAATCCTTCGTTTCACCTGGCTTAACATCTGGTGCCAGGAGGGCCTTGTGTTAGATTTGGGGAAGAGGTTTTGTGAACACAGGATTACACCCATTTGCTTGAGTGGAGGGCTGTGCCTGGGCTTGAAGCCAGGCATCCTGGGAACAATGGTCCAATTTGCTTTCCTAAGCTTCTGGCTTTATGGGCTTTGTTAGAAAAGCCCAGAATCGCTTCACACTTCTGTGGCCTAGGCCTGGCCCTGGACTGCTCTCTGGGGGCTCCTTCTGCTGGTGCTGCTGACTCATTCTGAAGCCAAGAGTGGATGGTTCCTGATGCTTCCCCTCTGATGGAAGTTCTCCTGTCACAAGTGCTCAGGGATTTCATGGGCTGGGACTGCTCCTAGGGCAACACTGTAAGGACCATCTTCATGGCTGATGATGTTAACAGAGGGAAAAGTTCCCTAGAAACTTAATCACAGCAACATTTTGGGAAATTAAGAAAAGTTTACAGAGAGAAACTGAGCTTGAACTTTTTATTTAATAGACCTGCAAGCAGGCCCAGACACCTGCTCTTGTCATTGTCTTCCTCTTCCACCTCCTCTTTCCTCTTCATCTCCTCCTCCTTCTTCCTTTTAATATATTTTATTGACATACAGTTAACATACATGAAATACATGTATCTTGAAATTCAGTTTAATGAATTTAACAACTGCATACATCCATATAACTACTTTCCAAAACAAGATATAAAATATTTGTCACCACAGAGAGTTCCCTTGTGTTCCTTTCTAGAAAATTCCATTTCCCCTAACCTCCTCTCCTCTAATTTCTGATTCTAGTCACTGATTTCCTCAGTCTCTTCTTGTATTTTATACAAATGGAATCAGTTTTGTATCTGGCTTCTTTTATTCAACATATTATTTTGTGAAGGATTCATCCACATTGTATGTGGCAATAGGTAGTTTCTTTTTTAATTGCTATCTAATATCCCATTGTTTAAACTGCAGATTTTTATTTTGTTTTGATATTTAGATTGTTTTCAGTTTTTTACTATTATGAATAAGTCTGTTATAAACATTCTTATACATTTCTTTTTGTGAACATAAGTTTTTGTTTCTCTTTGGCAAATACCTGAGAAGGAAAGGTCTGCCTCATAGAATAGATATGCATTCAAATTTGTAAAAAATCACAAAATAAAAAAATAAGTTTATTAAAAAATCACTAGATACTTCTCCTAAATGAGTGCATCCTTTTATACTCTCAAAAGTAATGCAAGAGAGTTCCAGTTGCTCCATATCCTCAACAGCATTTGGTGTTGTTAAATTTTTATAACTTAATTAAAAGTGTTGAGCACCTTTTTGACTATCCATTTGTCATTTGCACTATCTTATTCCCTGAAGTGTCTGTTCAAATTATTTGGACATCTTTGTCTTTTTTATTATTCATCTTTCTGAGTCTTTGTATGTTCTAGGTAGAAGTTTTTTGTCAGATATATGTTACAAATATTTTTCCCAGGCTGTAGCTTTTCACTTTTTAAAGATTGATTTTGATAAGTGGACATTTCTAATATTGATTGTTTAATTTACCTATTTTTCTTTTATGTTAGTGATTTTGGGGGATTATTTTAAGAGATCTTTTCTTTCCATGAAATTACAAAGATATTCACTATTCTTTTTCTAGCTGTTTCATAGTTTAGGATTCTGATCAGTTTGAGTGTGTGTGTGTGTGTGTGTGTGTGTGTGTGTGTGTGTGTGTATGTAATGAGCTAGGAGGTTAAGACTCAGATATTTGTATGGAAAGTGGTAGTTGCTAAAGACGAGTGAATCTGATGCCTCGGTTTTCTGCATTTTTAATAAGCACTTTAGGTAGTTCTGATACAGAGGTTTCAAGGATTATTTAATATTCAAGGAAATATTTAAGGAAAAGTAAATGGATGTCAATTTTGCTTTTTTTAAGGGAGAAAATTCTTAGCCGTGGAATAATATTATCAATAATCACAGGGGAGATTAAATTTTACTAAGTTTTTGCTGCTTTACCTCAATTATATTGAACACTTTATATCTGATTTAATATTTACAGCAATCATATGAAGTAAATATTATTTATATAGGCAGACATAGAGGCTCAGAGAGCTTAATTTTCATTTGTCCAAAGATGCCCTTTAGTAAATATTGAAGCCAAAATCCAAACTCTGGTTTATTGACCCTAGAACCATTCCTTTAATCACCGTGCTCTCTGCCTTCTTCTATGGTGTACTGATATTGTTTCACTGCTTATGACACATGTAATGATTCCTTGATGCAATGGTCCTCAAATAGTTTTCTCTCGGGTCTAATTTATACTCTTAAAATTTATTGAGGACCTCAGAGGGCTTTTATTATATGAATAATATTCATTTACTTTTGTCATATTAGAAATTAAAACTGAGAAACTTTCAAAATGTTGATCTATCTATTTACATATTTTGGGGGTCAATTTATTTAAAAAATAACAGTAACAACTCTATCACAGAGTAGCATACATAACATTTTAATAAAAATTATTTTCCAAGAAAGTAACTAATGAGAAGCGTAGTGTTTTACATTTGTTCAAATCTCTTTAATATCTGGCTTAACAGAAGATATCTATATCTCTTACCTGCTTCTCGTCCAGTCTGTTGAGATATGTTCTTTTTGTTGAAGCGCAGTACATGAAGAACATCTGATGACACACATATACATGGTTAGAAAAAAGAGCAATATTTAACAGCCTTTTTAGATAATTATGGCTATTCCTTCATGCTGTATCAAATCCCAACAAATGGTGGTTTCTTAAGCATTAAAAATACTTAAATTTGTTCCATTGTGGAATCTGAAACCATAGTTCATATCAGTGAGCTTTTTGAACTCGGTTTAGGTGAATATTTTATCCATGCATGATTGTGTAACGTCATGCATTGGTCATTCAGAAAATATCAGTTTATTGAGTTATAGGGATTCTGGTGGGCATGAAAATGCACTGTCAAGCTCACCTACTTCAAGGAATATAACTGACTCACAGCATCTGCTTCTGCCTTTCTGGATCCACCACTACATTTGAACAAATGTCAGCTTCTCATGGCTGCTCCCAGCCAAGGAATAAGCATAGTAGAAGCACTAATGCAGTCCCATACCTGTGAGATGCAGACCTGCTTAAGCTGGTGATATTGACTCCAGAATTTGCCATAGTTTGTCAGAAACATTTCTGAAACTGCACTGCAGTGCAAAACTTTTCTTACCCCAACCACTTTCCTTCCTTCCTTCCTTCTTCACAGATGTCAGACCTACATTGTGGTCTGAAGGCTTTCTGTGCCTTCTCTGGATCTTTCTCCTTACTCTTCAGAGGCATTTCCATCAATAACTCTCTCTCTTTTATCAATAACTTTCTTGAATGCCTAATCCCATTTTAACATCTGATTTTCAGGGGACTAGAACTAATACACAGATCTCTAAATGTTGACACATTTTATCACAGAATATCAAAACTCATATTTATAAATATTACCACTGATCTCATCAGAAGTCTAAGTATCAGGAAGCTCTCAAGTACATCATGGAAGATATGAGTTTTTTCCAAAATTCTAATTTTTTACTCGAAAACTTGAATTATATCATTTGCAACAGGTGCTGTCAGTTGTTTTCCTTGAAGTAGCAGGCTTACTCTATTCAATTATGTGAAAATTTCTGCCAAATCCCTACGTCTGAATAGCTATAGTATACGTATCAGTGGTTCTTTCTAGGAAAAAAAGTGGTTAGTTCAGCTCAAATTCAGACAATTAAACAAGGCATTTTCCTTGAGAAAATCACCTGTCTGCAGAATGCAGCAGAAGTGCTTTTAATCCCTCCATGACATTTCATCACTCAGAATATTAGAAAGACATGTCTTGAGGGTCACAATTTAATAAAATTAATGTTTTTTACACTTTCTCTAAGACATTCCTAAGTGGAACTGACGATATATTTCCTGCAAGTGCATGGCAGTGAAGAATATAATGACCACTAATAGTGTTTATTCTCACTGACTTGTTTTAGTTCTGACCCTAGTCATTTTACCCATCATTGTTTTTGCTCTATCAGTGCAAAAGTCAACACAGTTAAGATAGGCAAATGACATCTTTATATTGGTATAAAAATAGTTTTGCCCTTACAAACCCTCTAGAATTTCTGTGGATTCCCTATGTTTTTACAGGCTATACTTTGAGAACCGTTTAATAGAAACACCAAACATTTATTGAGCCCAGTAAGTATAGTACATCTTTCTACGCCCTGAGGATGCACAGATGGACAGCACCAAGTACCTGCCCTCAAAGAGCTCTCTGGCTTTTTAAAAGAGGACACAAGTTATTGAATAAGTAGATTAGAATTACTGGAGTATGCTATGGAACAGAGACAAAGGATATTTTGGTTATGTCTGTAAGGGTCAGAGGAGTTCATATTAGGAATAGGAATCTTGAGCAAGACTTGAAGATTGAGAAGCTGTTTATTCAAAAAATAAAGGAGGTAAGCATTCTGGAAGGAGGGAACAACATAATGCAAAGACATAAAAGCATGGCAGAGTATGATGTTTTTACAACTATCGTGACCTAAAAAACAGTAAAAATATTATTTTAGTCCACCTCCAAGATCCCAAAAAGTTTAGTATATATTTTGCTAGAGTTTTTGTTTCTGTATTACTACTCAGCTAAGTAGACCATTGGATGGTGTCTCTCCTTCCTGCCAGGTACAGTGGCAAACACAGCTTTGTATTATAACACTTACATTTTCCCTTATGGTGGCTATTTCTTAATCATTTCTTGAAATATTGTTTTTTGGTTTTATTTTTAAATAGGACACCAAAATAAGATACATCTGAATATTTCCCTAGCCATTCAAATGAAACTGTTTGAATTGTATTGTCCCCACATACATGACGCCCAAATGTCCACATTTTCCAGTAGTCAGATCTGGTTCATTTAATATGTATAAAACCATGAATCTTAAAGTCTAAGCACTTGTTTTTCCAAACATGCTTATGATTTGCTAAACCATAAAGAAAGTGGATACTTTAGATCAGAAATCCACAGTCAAATAAATGTATTAGTGTGGTGTGTATTGAATGTTTATTTATGTAAACTCAAGATTGCTAGGGAGAGTTCACCAAACAAATCACTATGATTCAGATGTTTCCTAACAACCACCTGGGGGAGGAATGAGATCTTCTCATTTAATCTTAATCACTGGCAATCAGGGACATTTGACAACTGGGAAATATCACACATATTATTACAAGAGCAATCATAAAATATAATAAAGGATATAAAGAAATATAGTCTTCCCTCACCAGGGATTTATGCACAATTCTTAAAATATTTGAAGATATTTTCACATCCCCTCCTAAGCCATCAGGTTCAAATCCAAGTTGTATTTATTTATTTTTAAAATTTATTTATTTGTTTATTTATTTATTTATTTATTTATTTATTTATTCATTTATTTATTTTAGGGAGGGAGAGAGAGAAAGAGAGTGAGGCAGGGCTGAAGGGGCAGAGAGAGAATCTTAAGCAGGCTCTGTGCCCAATGCAGAGCCCATGTGAGGCTTAAGCTCACAACCAGATCATGACATGAGCCAAAATCAAGAGTTGGTTGCTTAACTGACTGAGCTACCCAGGCACCCCCAAGTTGTACTTTTAACTAAAATCCTGTCTAAAGGAACCACAGTTCTTATAGACCAAATCTTTTTATATGCAAAAAAATGAATGGATATTAATACTGAGATCTGCATGTTCAATTTTGTGTATCTCCTCAACAATATCTGGTGACTAGGTAGAAGCTTTGCAGTCTCTCTTTACAAACCTGTCAATATTCCTTGACCAAGAATTTTCCGAATGTTGTGTCACCTTAGAGATTAAGTGAGAGAAGATTAGAAATCAGAACATGTAGGACTTGTTCCATGAGCTCCCATCCCAAAATCTCCGAGGCTTAGGATGTTTGCTTTGCTCTCCTCCTGTTCTAAATATTTTTATGCAAGTGGAATTTTATGAAGGTAAACAATAACAATAGGGAATAAGTGGGGGAAACAAGTCATGGGAAGGCAGTCTGAGAGTGTATGAAGGAGTATATGAAAAAGAGAAGGGTAGGCAAATTGCTCTAACAATGGCTCCAAAATTCTCAGTGGTATTTTTTGGATGTAAAACCAAAAGCACAGGCAACAAAAACAAAAATAAACAAGTGGACTATATCAAACTAAAAGAAATTTCTGCATAGCAAAGGAAACAATCAGCAAAACAAAATGGCAACTTACAGAATGAGAGGAAATATTTCCATACCATACATCTGATAAGGGGCTAATATCCAAAATATATAAGAAACTTATACAACTCAATAGTAAAATACTAAGTAACTCAATTTAAAAATGGGCAAAAGACCCAAATAGACATTTTTCCAAAGAAGACATAGAAATGACCAGCAGGTGTATGAAAAGGTGCTCCACATCACCTTGGGTGATTGGAAATGCAAATCAAAACCACAATGAGATACCACCTCACACTTGTTAAGATGGCTGTTATCAAAAAGTCAAAAGATCCTGTTAGGGAGAAGGTGGAGAAAAGAGAAGTCTTATACACTATCAGAGGGAGTATGAATTGGTGCAGCCACTGTGGAAAACAGTATAGGGCTTCCTCCAGAGGTTAAAAATAGAACCACCATGTGATCCAGGAATCCTACTTCTGGCTATTTATCTGAAGGAAATGAAACAAATATTTCAAAGAGATATTTGCACTCCTAGATTCCTTATAGAATTATTCAACAGAGCCAAGATGTGAAAACAACCTAAGTGTCTATTGGATCAGTGGTTAAAGAAAATGTGTTATATAGAGATATAGATACAGATACAGATACAGAAATATATTATTCAGCCTTAAAAAGAAGGAAATCCTGACATTTGTGACAATATGGGATGAACCTGGAAGACATTATGCTAAGTGAAATAAGCCAGACACAGAAAGACAAATACTGCAGGATCTCACTTATATGTGGAATTTAAAAGAGCTGAACTTATAACAGCAAAGAGTGGTTGCAGGAGCTGAAGTGTGGGGGAAATAGGGAAGATGCTGGTCAAAGAGTACAAACTTTCAGTTAAATACGAATAAGTTCTGGGGACCTGGGTACAGCATGATGAATATAGTTAACGGTACTGCACTGAGTACTTGAAATTTGTTAAGAGTAGACCCTAAGTCTTCTCACAACACACAAATAAAGAAAGGTAGCTATATAAAGTGATATATGTGTTAATTAACTTGGTTATGACAATTATTCCACAATGTATACATATACCAATACATCACATGGTACACCTTAAATATATACAATTTGTATTTGTCAATCATACCTCAATAAAGCTGGAGGATGGAAATCTCAGTGGCTTAAAAAATTGAAAGTTTTTTCTCACACTGGCTGGAGTCCAACGTGAGTTGCTGGTGGGAGGGGCAGATGTATCCTGTTCCATGCACTCAGGGACCATAGTCCTTCCAACCACTGGCTTCACCATACTCTAGTGCTCTGGATTCCACTACTGGATTCTCTGCCTTCAGTTGACAGGAAGGGTAAGAGGGTTAGAGAATCACTTGTGAGGTTTCAGAGGCCAGGCCCAGAGATGCTGCTGTTCACTCTTGTTCTTACTTCATTGACTGGATCTAAGTTGCAAGACCCCACTTAACTACAGGAGAAGTTGGAAAATACAGTCTGGTTCTGTGCCCTGGAAGAAACAGACTCAGAGTTTGGTGACCACCTAGCGTTGTCTCAGCCACACTCATCAATTTGTTCTTAGTGACAGTTGTCAGCATTATGGGTAGGTTGCATGTCTAAAAGTTTCAGATCTATCCCAGTAGGTACTTGTAATTTTATTTATTCATTCAAAAAATATTATCAAACATCATTTTGAGCAGGACATCGGGCAAGACACTCAGCATGCAACACTAAGCACAGTATATAACAGAGATACATCACAGTCCTTGCCTTCAGGAGCTTATGGTCTCCTACCAACAAACACATCTACTTTCTCATCAGCTTTCTTCATTCATCCCTAAGTTGCTGACAGTGTAGGAATAGGAAGGAAGGAAAGGCAAATGCTTGTCCTAATTTACTATCCCGGAGGTTGTTCTAGCCATAGGCATGTATATCAGTTTACCCACTATAGCCATCTGAGGGACAATCAGAAGAATATGTGATTTGTATATTATGGTCCTTCATTTTTTATAAACTGCTTTCATGCACAGGTGAAGAGGACTTGAAATTAGCTGTGTGATCTTAGGCAAATGACTTAAGCAATCAAGATTAATTCTTGATCTATAAAATGGGAATAAAAATGGGACCTACCTCTTAGGGTAATTGAGAATGAAATGAAATTACACTGGGGAAGTGATTAGCAGAATGGCCAACCCGCTGTAATAAAAAATGTGATATTAACTAGTGCTGTCATTTTTATTGAACTTAAAAAACCCTGCAAAATAGATTCTATTTTATAGATGAGAAAAACTATAGTTCAGAGAAGTTAAGTATCTACAATGAGGTTTCACAGTTTAGTAATCACAGGGTCAGGATTGATTCCTAGGTTCGTGGCCTTTCATTGATCCCTGATTCCTTGCAAATCTACAAGTTATAGAATACTTTTGAGGACCATTTACTTTCTTCTATATTAAAAAGAAAAAGGGCTGATCCCTGTCATACAATGGAAAGACAAGTACTACTTCCTCTGGGCAAACCCGCCATGACAGTTTTTATAAACATGAAACTTTAGTTTACAGACAGCTTATTAGCTGTCAAAACATCTGCACCTTGCTGTTTTGGGGTAAAGGATGATGTAGTTTACAGTTTGAATGGAAAGAGAGGAGTGAGTATAAGACTTAAAAGACCTGAGTTCTAATATTTGTTCTATTGCTGGCCAACTGTAGGACTTGCGATAAGTCACCTCAACTCCCCTCGGTTTTTTATTTATAAAATAGGCTTCTGGAACATCATGTAGTTACTAAGCACCCTGCCAATGTAGCATAAAGCAGATTAACTGACGACTCAGAAGACAATGAAAACATAGCATTTTGGAATTAGATGTGAACTCAAGTCATCTTTAGATTCAGACTGCTGAATCTAAGTCCCCTGATGCTAGGCCTCTTTGCTGTTTGGAGAGTTTAAATATTTCAGCATTCCTAGCAAGGAGGGAGAGTCTGAATAGTCTCTATTGTCACAGGAGAGAATATTCTGAAGATATGAATTGTGTCTATGTGAGGGACCAATTATGAACAGACCAAATTCACATCCTACAACTAACACTGTGTCCCCAAAGAAACAGACACGGTGTTGGTGTTTGTGAATGAACTTCTATAACCTGTTACCCTCTAACAATGTCTTTGTGGTCATCATAGAGACTTTTACTTCATTTACTATAAAGACCAGAGAATAATATTCTTTTGATTCTCCCCAACCCTTTATTAGTACATCTTTTTAAAAGAAAAAAGAATCTTATGGATTCTAAGATTAGGGTGGAGATTCTGTTGCTGAAATGATATAGTCAACATTTCCATCAAAATGTTATAATTCAGTAAGTGTTCATAGCTCCTTTTTATTCTGCAAAATCAAGTTGGCAAAAAAATTGCTGAGGAATCTAAAGACCTAAAGTAAAAAACACTTTATTAAAAATGCCACTATCAGATTTGTTCAGATAATTTTTTTAAAGGTCAGATATTTATCTCATGGTTAATATTTCAACCAATGTATTTTTACCTATTTAGAAGTTGGGACAGAATAGTCCATGAGGAGGAATTTGTCACAAAGGAAAGGTGAGGACCTTGGTTTGCCAGATTCCTGACACTACCCTCTTTTCACCAACTTCATTTGGAACATTCATCTTGAATTTGCTTTGGTTTGGAAAAAATCTCTGTGAAGTATTTTATTGTCAATTTCAATAGAGAGACTGTGAATGCTGGAAGATAAATATAGACTATAACCAGCTACACAAATAATTTAATCTTAATCTGAATCTCAGTTGCCTAATTTGTAAAATGACTAGAACAGAAATACTTGCTTCTCAGGATTGTCATGGGACTTCAATGACAAAGGAGCCGAGTAGTGCCAGGGACTTAGCTTGATTCAATCATCAGTTCCTTTCCTTCCTAATAATATTAGCTTCTATTAGTTGCACACGTTCTGGGCCATCATCTGTGCTTAAACACTTCCCATGAGTCATATCATTAATTGCTCAAAACGTGAGGAAGCTAAAGCCCCTGGAAATTAAATCCAGTTTCAAGGTCATCAGGTCAGTAAGTGTCAGAGTCAGTTTTCTAATTCAGATATTCCTGACACTGGAGGCCATACTCTTGATCACCATGTGTATTTACTTCCTGTTGCTGCTGTAACAAATGACCACAGACTTAGTGGCTTCAATAGCACAAATTTATTCTCTTACAATTCTGGATGTCAGAAATCCAAAGTCAGTTTCAGAGGACTAAAGTCAAGGCATTAGCAAAGCTGGTTCCTTTTGGAGCCTCCAGGACAAAATCCATGACTTGCCTCATCTAGCTCCTGGAAGCTGTCTGCATCCTTCGTCTGGCCCCCTCTTCTATCCTTAAAGCCACAGTTCCATCTTGCTTCCATTGTCACATCACCTTCTGTGGTCAAATCTCCTTCTGAGTCCCTCCTTTAGGATACTTGTGATTACATTTAGGGGCCACCCTGATAATCCAGGATAATCTCATCTCAAGATCCTTAATTTAATTACATCTGGAAGTCCCTTTGCCATATGAGGTAACGTTCACAAATTCCAGGGATCGGCACCTTGATATCTACCACAACATGTTACCTTATTTTCTTCTTGTTCCTATTATATGGTAATTAAGCTTTAGTTTTATCTCCTAATTGTGATGTCCTGTTTGGGTTAAAGTCCATCGCTTGTTAGGTTTGTTAAAAAACAAAGAAACTTGGCTTGGTGGGAGGTTCTAAGATCCACACACCGGAAGAATTTAGATCGGACAGATGGGTTCTTGGTGTTCTGTAGGGTTAAAGGCTTCCTGGGCAGCGAGCACCCTTGCTCATAGCTCTGGAGGTGAGAGCGCCAGGTTTGACTCAGCTCAATCCCGAAAAAGGCTAAATGTATTTCTCCTCCCTGACTCATGATATAAACTGGCCAAGGTGAATTTGAACTTCTGGAGATGGCAAAGACAGGCTCCAAAGTTTCCTTCTTTTCCTGAAACTTTTAAATTTTCCTCCTTGATTCTAAGATCTCTGTTCATATTCGTGATTCACTTAAGACATGTCATTCTACAATTGTTATATCTATTTTTTATCATCTATTCATCCATCTTTCTATTTATTCATAGTTGAACATAAACACATAGAGTCTCATATAATTTCTCATTCTTTTAATTTATAATTTTTTTTTTACAGCTGAGATTTTCTTCTCTACAGTCAATCCCCAGAAATGAACTAGTTAGCTGGTTAAGAGTACTGTGATATTTAAAAGCTTTTTACAGACATTGTCAATTAGTCGTCCACAAAGGTTTTGCAAGCCTGTGGTTCTCCTACCAGTGTGCATCTATTATATGCTTTCTTTATATTATTATCATTTTTCTTAGTTAAGAGGCTCATGCTTGTTGGGGGAAAAAAATAAGCAGTACAGAAGGTTGCAAATAATCAATTCCACTTTCCAGAAGTAAGTTCTGCTAATAGACCTTTTCTCTTTCAGTCAAAACCAGCACGTGTGTGTGTGTGTGTGTGTGTGTGTGTGTGTGTGTACATAAACTGAGATCCTACTAGACGTGCTATTTGGTCACTTGAACTTATGTGCTTAACAGTATCTACAGGTCACTGTTCTACTCTAGTACGTAAAGAGCTACACATTCTTTTAAATGACTGCCAAGTTTTTATTGTATGACTATATCCCATTTTTTTTAAAAAAGCCCCTACCCCCCATTATGTATAAATCTCAGCTTCTGTACAACAAATTTTCTGCATATGTTCCCATATTTCAAGACCCCCCATACTGTAATTTCTGATTCTGTAGATTACCTTGGGATTTATACATCCCCTGTCCCATGTGAGGTAGGGTATTTTTCATCCTAATTTGAGGAATTGCAATGTTAGGAGATAATGGTCCAGTCGGGGAAGAGAGAGTGTCATTTCAGAGGCTATCCCAGTATGATTTTTTTTAACTGAGATATAGTTTAGTGTTTTATTAGTTTTAGCTGTGCAACAGAGTGATTCAATAATTCTATACATTACTCAGTGCCCATCATAGTAAGTGGGGTTACCATCTATCACTGTACAACATATTACAATATTATTGACTATGTTCCCCATGCTGTATTTTTCATCTTTGTGATCTATTTGTTTTATGACTGGAAGTTTGTACCTTTTAAGCCCCATCACCTATTTCACCTATCCCTTCAACCCCCCTTCCCCCCCCACCACCAGTTTATTCTTTGTATTTCTTATTGTTTCTGTTTTTTTTGTTTGTTTGTTCTTTCGGTTTTTAGATTCCACATATAAGTGAAATCCTCTGGTATTCTTCTTTCTCTGTCTGAATTATTTCATTTAGGATTATACCCTCTAGGTCCATCCATGTTGTTGCAAATGGAAAGCTCTTATTCTTTTTTGTGGCTGAGTAATATTATAGTGTGTGTGTGTGTGTGTGTGTGTGTATCACATTTTCTTTATCCATTCACCTATTTACATACACTTAGGTTGCTGAGATTTCTTATTCTTGATGCCCAGAGAAGGCAAGGCAAACTACCTACCCTTTAAATATTTCTTATAATAACCTTGCTACTATATACTCTTGTTAATTTTTATTACGAGTGATAACCTGAAGGATTTTTAGAGTTATTTTTTAAATAATATTAAAAATTTTTTAAAATATATATGTAAGCCTGCCATTCCATAAAAGAAGTCAATAAATTTAGGGGTTTTTTTTCTTGTCTTGCTGGTAAATCAACAATCTCTGACCCATTCCCATTTATTCATTTTCAAGACCCATACTGCTGTCTGTCAAAATATAATTAATTTCCTTCCAGGTAAACTACCTAAAAGTAAAATCTTGAACTTACTTCAACTCAACTTTTTACAGAAACATAGTTAAAAGAAACAATATTTATGAAGGAATTACAGAAAGGTATTCATTTCCTATATTCTTCCAGTTATTTTAAAGTCAATTTTCAGATTAAGCATGTAATAGAAGGGGTTGTATAAAAAATGTGATCTTTTTTCCTTTCTGCAGAAGTACTTGAACAGTGTTGTGCTTTGATATTATGCCACTGGTCTGCATTGAAGGGTGTTGTGAGAAACACACTAGGAAGAGCAGCCCAGGCCAAGTGTCCATATTAATCCTTTCTTGAACAAGGCATATACTCTTTCCTTCCTCTTCAGTCTCAGATTAATCAGAGACCTAGATTCATGCTTTTTCCCTATTTTGAGGACCCAACCCTCTACTTAGAAAATGCTGTCTTTCAGGGCCTGTAGTTGCAATAGAATGACAAAATCCTACCTTTCTCCCTAGAGCAGAGCAACATGTGTTGTTAGAGGTGGTCATAGCATAATCATCACATTTGCAATCTTTACATCAGCTCTCTGTTATACAGCCAGGACTGATTCTTGAATTTCTTTTTCTGACTTCTTAAAGGCTTTTGGCGCTGTCTTTGTCCATTTAACATAGCTGGTTTTGCCTCCATCACACCTGTTAGCATGATCACATGCATTTCTTTAACGTCAAGTGGGCTTGAGAATCTTGAAAGGGCGATCAGAAGCTGGCAATCATGCTCAATTTCATTTGTTTACAATTTTGTGTCAGTGTATTCAAGAGATTATTGTCTTTTTCTCTTTTTCCCCATCTTTGTTTTCTTACTTTCTTTTTTCACTGTGCTTTTTTTTTCTTTTTTCAACTGCATATGTTTTAGAGTATAGAGATTCAGTCTATAGTTTACTGATTTTTACAGGTGATTTTAGGCCTCTCCCCAATTCCTTCTGATTAAGGACCTGTAAAACTCATAGCTACTATGAGAATTAATGCTTGTGCAGCAGTTGCTAGAAAGCAGGGCTTCAGAAAGGGTGGCATGATATGAATAGTGATAACAAAAATTTGTATAGAGATCATAAAATGACCTACCATAAAAAGTTACAAAGCCTGAGGATAAAAAGCTCCTAAGAGATGCTGAAGAGTTGATTATCCATTCTTGAAAATAGTCACACATTATGGTCTCCTTCTCCTGAGAGGAAGACAAGATGAAGATGATCCAGGGGCAGGTTACATCCAAGTAGGATTTCAAAGTCCTGAGGTATATTACTTCACAAGGCTGATTAGAATCCACCTTTTTATAATAGGCTTGATTTATATCAGTCTAGAAGCATGATTGCATCCAAAGAGAAGACAGGGAAATGTTCTGCATGCATTTCCAATTCTATCAAGTCCCATGAACTTATTAAATTCATGGTACCAATAAATTTCAACTTGATGTGTTTGAAGCTATGAATCGTAATGGCTGTGTGATAAGGGACAGCCTTTAAATCCTTTGAGGATATGTTTATTTGAACAAATTTCATACACATCTAATATCATGACACCAAAGCAACACCAGAACAAAGAGCATTTACCTCTTCTTTAATGGCAGTTTGAAAGCAGCTAAATTTTCTGGAAGGAATTTCTTATCACTTGTTCAATTTACTAATACGCTGCAAATCATCTAAGCTTATGTCTTCTCTGGGGGAAACGTAGACAAAGGAAAGAAGAAGAACTGGAAAAGAAGAAAATGTCTGAATAATGTGGTTCCATAAGATGCTGGTTTACAAATTTCTGCTTTGGTAAAACTCTTCCAAACTGCTTTTTCTAATTCATAATTTTTCTGTTCATTTTTAGTACAAATAGACATATAATCTGGAAGTTTCTGTCAGTAACAGCCAGAAAATGAGATTTCTAATTTTAGGAAATGTGCTTAAAGAGAGGCAAACTTGAGGAAAATAAAACATGAGAAAGTTAAAGGAATTCTGATAAGGAAGAGTGGGAAAGACCAGGCTGAAGGATGCTGTTAGAAAAGAGGAAAGCTATGGGGTATTCAAGAACAGGGAATAGGGTGGGTTTAGGTAGGGGCCCATGAAGTGTGGATTATAATGGGCTTTCTGTTCTCTGTTCAAGAACAGCTAAAAGATCTTAAGTTATTCTAAGAGGTAGAGTTCCTTAAAACAGTTAGGTGTAATTATTATAGTAATTACTGAATTTTTCTTTCTTGAAAATGTTCCATCACAGACTCGATTTCCCATCTCTTTGTGAATAGGCTGTGATCTGGTTATAGGACGTGAGATGGATAAAATGGTACTTTAAATCTAGAGACCATATAGAACAGTAATTAGGAACAGAACTTTTGGAGTCAGAGAACGCTGTCTCTTCCACTTCCCTTGGAAAATTTGCTGAAACTCTCTGAAACTGTTTCTTCATCTGTAAAATCAGTTTCAATAATCCCTGCCTCATAATGTGTCTTAAAGGGATATTCGAAGGATTAAATGACAAAGTGTACAAGTGTACGAGTTGCCTGACACATAGTAAATGCTCCAAGTATTGTAGTTGATACTAGTTTTTATTTTTGTTGTTTCTAATTATTATTCTGTGGAATATCTGAGTGGTATATGGTGTGGTGACGCAATGAAGGTGTTAAATGAATGCTAAATCATGATTAAAAGTTGAGTGGGTAAACAAGAGGTCCGGAGGAAAAGTGTGACTCAAAGTCAAACCTTTCCAAAATGCTGACCAGATAGCACATTTTTGGCTTCAGCTAACAAAGCAAATATGCCCAAGATCAGAGCACTTCAACAGGTCCATGGAGCCAAAGCTCTGGGAACCAACCATCTCCACCACCCAGGTCATCTAACCCATCCCAGCTGGTGCTCTTCATGTCAGGAAATGTGAATCAGACAGCGGATGTGATCCTGGCAGAGAAAACCCTCATTAAGGTGATCATTTATAGTGTTTGTTTGAAGAGGAAGAAGCTTGGTACCTGCTCCTTGATGACAATACACCTGAAGCCATGAGCGGGAGTAGTTCTGGGCAGGGAGTCAGGACCCCCAGATCTGGTTTTATTTTGCCACTGATGTGCTACAAAATCATTGGTGAGAAATACCTCTTAAACTCTCAGGGCTTCAGTTCCCTCTTCTGAACAAGAGGATTGGACAAGATGACCGTCAAGGTGTTTTTCAACTTTTTGTCCGCTTTACTAATCTGTATTAGTTTCTTTCAACTAATTAGTCTATAGTCTATTTAGTCTATTAGGATTACAATTAGTCAACCTATTAGTCTTTGATTGCACATTTGCAGTTCACAAATTTTTCACTAGAGATTTATACCTTTCTGATGTAAAATAAAGCACAATCCCCCCTCTTTACTTTTTGTCCTTTCAGTGGTTGGTCCACATGAGTGTTAAAGTATGAATAGGAGACTTACCATCTAACTTTCCAAATTAACTAAACATTGGCTAGTGAGTCAACAGAGTTCAAAATGTTAGTATACAGGGTCAAAGTTTACAATATCATTCACATTTACACAGGGAATATTTTCCAAGAAGGTAGATATTTATGGTGATCAAGGCAGAGTGAAAATATTTGCATGTAGCTGTCTCTGGACAGCTGGGAAAAGTTTAAAAATTTAATACCAGGGGCCAATGTGATTAATTAATTTTGCCCCAGGTTGTTTACTAAAGAAATGAGATCTTTTTTTTTCTTTAATAGGAAAAGTTTTTTGTTATTTTTTAATCAAAAGTTGTGTAAATATTGAATGTAGAAATTCAAGTACACTTAGTTGACTTGCTCTCAAAATTTAGAATGGAACATGCGCTTTTTTTTATGGTTCATAGGAATGTTCTGAGGTTGGTCTTAATTGCATTCCCTATTCCCCACACTGAATTGCTAAATATCATTGACTACTTTTTATTTTGAAATGCCTTTCAAAAACTTTGGAGAACATCTCTAAGGGAGACATTTTCAATACTTAGCATTTCGTTTATTTCTCATTGAAAGAATCACAGGTTTCCAAGAACTTGTGAGAGTTGCATTCCATATCTTCCTCAGTATTAGATGTAAGACCTAATTTTAAAATTTTTTTCATATAGGGAATATCAAGTTTAAATGCATACTGCCTTGTGTCACCCATAAAAGCAGTGGCACAGTAATAGTCAAGTTACCCGCTAGAGCAGTAGAAAACATCCAATCAGAGAGACATATTTTAATTTTTTACTTATCTCAGAGATCTTTCACTTCATCTTAATAAATGGAACACAATGATGAAGATACTCTGTTGTTCAGATTTTTCCTTGGTTATAAACTATCTATAGTATTAAGAAAACAAAGATCTACGTTCACCTCCCCCTTGTCTCTCCAATTTCTCTGGACTGTGGAATGTTGGGATTCATACTGTGAATGCTCTGAAAATCAATTATTGTCAGATTCTGTTTTCAGGGCTGCCAGACAATATTTTGGCTCAACTTCAGTCCATTTGGAACACAGCTGTTAAGTTGTTGACAAAAACTAAGGAAATATGAACATGTTCCACCCTTTAAAAAAAATTCCATTTGTTGGCAACCATCTCGATGGATTTGAAATTTTCTTATTGGAGAGCAAGTTAGTACCACTTTCTGGCATCCTTTTGTGCTGAACTGGTCATCTCTGTGTTCCAACACACATGGCACCCTTCATTCACCACTTGGGATATTCAGAATTTATTTTTGATAATTAACTTGAGCTTTAAATTATTCTGTTAAAAACTGCCCAATAACTTTAGGTTTTCCTCAGATTTAGTGTCTCACTGGTCTCACCACTTCTCCAGGTGCATTTTTTAAAAAAGACTAGTATGGCAAGTTAGCATTGATTTACTTCTAAAGGGTTAGTGGTTTTATTATTCTGCATGTTTTTTATTGCGTGTAATAGAAAATGCTACTCAATTAAACAATGCATAAGATTTAACCATTTATCTAAGAAAATAGGGGAATTATATATATGTATATATCTTTGTTTACATTAAAAATAAAACCAATGGAAATACAAACCATATGTTTTTTTAAAGTTCACCTGTAGGAAGAGAGAGAGAACAGATTAGAGGGAACAGAAAACGAAACCAGATTTCCTTGAACATATCTTGTTTGTAGACTTGTCTTCGGAATTATATAAGTATTCATTTAATAACAAAAGAATGAAATAAATATAAAAGGAATTTCTAAAAATTAATACAAAAGATTGTAAGTGAATTTATCCATGTACCTAGCTATCAGTGCTACCCAATAGAACTTTTAAGGATGATGAAAATGCTCTCCAACTGCCCTATTCAGTATGGTAACCTCTAGCCACATATGACTATTGAACACTTGAAATGTCTCTAGCGTTACTAAAAATTAAATTTTAAATTATAACTAATTAATTTAAAAGGTATGTTTAATAGCCACAAGTGTTAGTGGCCACCATACTGGACCGGCTCAGAAACAGAATAATCACACAGAAAGGGAGTACTGCAAGTGATTTTAAAATGCAATAATTTGGTTGCATATCCCTAGTGAAGTAATACCCTAAAGCCAAAAGGACTTAAAAATAATATTAAGCTGTTTCCAGTAATGACATCTTTATAGTAATATTGGTGTTATTCTGAGTCTATTAGGTGTACATTATGAATAAATCAAATGAGTAATTATGTTGATATCTTTGAGAACTCAATTATTTGGCATGATTGGAAGGAGATAAGACTGAAGGTTGATAAGGTTAAGCCAAAAATTTCAAAGCATGTTTATAAAATCATGATGTATATTTACTTAAGAAAATATTTCCCAACTGTTCACCAAAAAGGCCTAGATAGAAACAATGACCAACCCAGTAGTAATAACACCACCTCCAGTGCTCAAATTATAGTCTTTAAATGCCTTTTCCCACTAAAAAGAATCAGGACACCTTGGAGAAGTGGGTCACTCAGAGTTTGGGTCAGGGAATCTCTAAGGTAAATCTGGAAAATCTTGCTGTCATAAAAAAACAGGGAATGCATTCAAAGACTGATAGAATTAATTCAGAAAGACTCAGGGCCAAGTTGAAAAGCTCCCACTGACCAAAAATGGAAAATTTGTGCATCAGAATGAATAACAACTGTAATGGATTGAAAAACTTCAAATATTTTAGGGGTGCCTAGGTGGCGCAATCAGTTAAGCCTCTGACTCTTGATTTTGGCTCAGGTCATGATCTCAGGATCAAGAGACCAAGCCCCATGTCAGGCTCCACACTCAGCAGGGAGTTTGCCTGAGATTCTCTCCCTTTCCCACTCCCTCTGCCCCTCCCCCTGCTCACACATACTTTCTCTATTGTTCTCTAAAATACATAAATATTTAGGAAAAAACTTCAAAATATATATGTATATCTATATATATAGATACATCTATATATATACATATATATATATCTTGACTTACATTAATATTTTAAAAACTCAGTTATCTTTGAGGGTGCTAGAAAACAAACTCATTGTTTTGAAAAGCTAAATAAGCAAGCATTTGTTCTGCCTTTTCTATATGGACTATACTTCGAAAAAACAAAGAGCTATTGAAAGAAAGTTTCTTTTTATAACACTATTCTAACTAATAAATAAAGAAGTAATGAACAAATTAGAATATCACTGTCTTCCAACTTCTGATGAATTAATGGATCTAGGTAATAATCATCAAGGAATAATAATATCTTTAAGAAATGATAGACACATGCTATATTGGATGTATACTGCTTTTTGTTTGTCTTATCTTGGGTTTTGTTTTGTTCGCTGATGGAAACATGAAAAAAATACATAGTTTGTCTTGCAAAATAAAAACAAACAAACAAACAAACAAAAAACCCCACAATCAAACCTGAATCTGATCAAGCCTCTAGATCAACCAATTTACAGAAGAAAACAAAAAAATAGAAGACCCAGTAAAGGACCCAGGGTTGTGCAGTTAATGGAATCAGACTATGGAATACCATAGCAAGGGTCAGCAAACTATGGCTTGTAGGTTAATTTGGATCCTGACTGAAACAAACAATTGTAAATAACCTTAAAGAAAATTTTAAAAATCTAAATACTGCTGGGATATTGATGATTCTGAGAAATTTTTAAGCTTTCTTTTTGTTTTGTTTTAGCTATGATATTACACCTATATTTTTAAGGGCCCTTATCTTCTAGATATTTATTCTGAAATGTTTACAGAAGAAATGACACATTGTCTAGGATTTGCTTCACAATAATCCAGGGGTCGAGAGTGAGTGGGTATAAGGATGAGACAAGAATGGCCATTTAGTGGGATTTGTTGAACATGGTGATGGATAATTTGTGTTCATTATACTATTTTTTCTACTTTTGTTTATGTTTGAAGATTTCCACAATAAGTGTTTAATGCCTCCTTTTCATGGAACTTGCATTCTAATGGAGGAGGAGATGATAATTAAGATAAATATATATTGTAAGTTAGATGGTAAAATGAGTTTAGTAGAAAAAACGGTAAGATTTTGAGGGGAGAAAGGATATGAAATGTTCATAGGATGCTATCGAAATTTTTGGGAAGCTGGTTTGGACTATGTGGTATAGAAGCCACCTATCCCACCCCTACGTCTGGGGACAAAGTTGACTTCCTGAGCAGCACTTGGGAAAAACTGCCTAAAGTGGAGCTTGCAAGCATGCACTCTGGAACTCAGCTCCCTGGGTCTTAATCCCAACTCTGGCACTTACTGGCTGTGTGAACTTGGGCAAATTCCTCGGCCTTTCTGTGTTTCAGTTTCTTCACATTGCATCTTTGGTATATGTCAAAACAAGTCACTGACATGGGAATTGATGCTGAAAGTCTTTTTAAAAATTAACAGGCTTCTTATCAGTACACTTCATGAGTTTTCAATATTCTAACACAGTGGTTCTCAAGTTTATGGTACATAAAACTCAGTGAGAGGGTTTGTGAAAATACATAGTGCTGAGCCCCACCTCCTTCCCCACCCCCAGAGTTTTTAATTCATTAGGTCTGGTGTGGAGCTCGAGACGTTGTAGCTCTAACAGGTTCCCAGGTGAGAATGATGATGCTCGTCTGGGCATCACTTTAAAAACCATCGCTCAAAGAATTCCCTTATTCTGCTATCCAATTAAAAGGACAAAAGGACAAATAAACATACATGACTTTAATAAAATTTTTTTAAATAAATCATTTGCTACCGTAACTTCATATAACATAGGAAACAACAGTCTTGGTTTTGCACCAATTGAGAGTTTGAGTTTCCTTTTGGTTTTTATGACTGAAATGAAGGAAAACTGCACTTATAGGGTAAAAATGACATACCAGCTGCAGATTATTTTTCCCATTCTTTTTTTTGTAATAAAAAAATTCAACGTAGCCAGACAATTTCTCACCTACTCATCTCCATCTAAAACAAGACACCATCTGTTATGTATCCACTTAATCAGCACCGTGACAAATTGGAGCACACTCAGGCCTCTGATACCATATACCACTCACTAGGAGTTTCTGACTAGACCTTTGGAAGGTCCTGATCAGAGGCTGAGAGGACAGCTGGCCATTAGACTGCAGCTGGATACAATCAGAGAAGATGCCCCCAAGGACTCCCACCAAATAAGTAGGGTCAAACAGCCTGGCCAGGATAACGCTTGGAAAATGAGTTACCTGGGGTCTGGGAGGATTCTGAGTTTGATTTACTTTTCAAGAAGGTTAAGTTATCTTTCAAAAGCAAGTCTCTTTTCTCTTTGTGCCCATCGAACATGAAGTGGGGATGTTGAGAGTTTCAGCATGTCCCCAATCTGTGCCTGGGCTATCACTGCAGTGCTGGCTCGCAGACAAAATGCCTCTATGCATGGGATGGAGGGTCTAATTTCTTTTCCTGCTGGTGTGAGGTGACCTGTCAACTGAAGCTAGACAATCCACATCACTTCAGAACTCCCCTGCAGCAGCTACAAAAGGCTCTCATCTCTTTGCTTGCTAACAATCCATCTGAGTTCAAGAGCAGAAAAGCAGGTGGGCATTTGAAATGAGAGGGGAAAAAAATCAGCTACAGGAAAGGAAATAGATAAAAAGCAATGGTATAAGAAGGGGAAAAGTGGAGTTGGAATTTGGAAACTGTAGTCAGGGGCAATGAGGTTAGTAACTGAAGTTTCAAGAAATATTGTAGGTGATTTTAAAAAAAAATACATGGTTAAGGGGATGAAGAAAGAATATAATGATACAGAACAACAAAAGCTATGCAGATGATAACTATAGCCTTAAAAGGAATTCTGAAGGTTCATGATCTATTTCAATGTCACCAAGTATTTAGCCATTAAAGAGCAAAAATTGTGTATATAATTCGAACCAGCTCCATGAAGGTCTTTTCCACAATTTCCTTAGCAATCCCTATGTAATATTGGGGAAAGAGGAAAAAAATACTTAGTTCTGTAATGAATAGAGTACACAGACAAATAAGTCCATAGGAATATACTTCTAGATTGCAAAAGAGAAATTGTTTATTTAAGGAATTAAGAGGAAATAAGAAATATTTGAAATGTTCTTAGTTCTTTACTGTTTTCTTTCTTTCATTTGGCAAATGTTTATGAGAACTGGCTGTGTGCCAGTCACTCTTTCAAGGAACGAGGTATTCCGCAATGACCAAAGAAGATAAAAATCTCTGCTATCAACTTTTAGTAAGCAAGAGAATACCTTGAAAATTTGGTTGAACTGCAGATTCTTGGTCCTGAACTCAAGATTCAGACTCAGTAAATTAGGGAAAGGGTCTGAGAATATGGATTTTAAATATAAATGTAGGTGATTCTGATAGAAATATTCCCTATAGGTATTTCATTTACTCTTGAGGCATCAACTATTTCTCTCACGTGAGTACTGGTTCTGTCTTCACAGCTCAGCCCCTGAGCTCCAGACCGAATTGTCTCCTGGACTTTTTGCAGCTTGGCCTTAGGAAGGCAAATGCTACATGAGAGAGAAAAGAAAGGAAGGAAAGGAGGAAGGAAGGAAGGAAGGAAAGAAGAAAAGAAAGAAAAACAATTACCTCTAGGTCCAAACCTACACTTCTTTCTGCATTCCCATCTCCATGAGAAGCATCACCCACTAGTTACCAGTGAATGAATTATAAGTTCATCTTAAAATCACACCCGTCTCTTCCACAAATCTAGTCACCCTAAGCTTTAGGGACTATTTCCTTGACATCTAGTATTTTCTGCTTTAGGTCAGCCTCATTAACCACAACCTTGACTATTTCTGGAGTCTTCTAACTGTTCTCAGAATCTGTTTTTCTGTTGTTTCCAGTGTGATCTTTCTAAAATAAAAAATCAACCATGTAACTCCCCTATTGGTAGCCCCATTACCAACTCAAAATTGCCCACTGAACAAAATCCAATTTTTTTAAAGATTTTTTATGTATTCGTTTATTTAAGAGAAAGAGATATGTGCAAGTGGGATGGAGGAAGAAAAGGAGAGAGAGAGAGAATCTGAAACAGACTCTGAGCTGAGCATGGAGCCTGATGGGGCTTGATCTCATGACCCTAAGATCATTACCTGAGCCAAAACCAAGAGTTGGACACTTAACCAACTGAGCCACCCCGGTGCCCCTAAAATCCATGTTTCATGAAAAGGTTAAGTTAATCCATGATGTGGCAGCCTCTCCAGCATTTTCCTCTTACAAAACCCCTTCCAACCTTCCAATGGCCTACAATTCAGCCATTACACAATCATAATTTTCCATCTGTGATATCTTTGCTCATTCTTGTTCCTTCATATGCCTAGAATGGCTTTCTTCATATCATGGCCACTTGATAAATGCTTACTCATCTGTCTATAAAATTGCCTGAAAGTTTAAAATTTTGAAATTTCCTGAAAATACTTTCCCACTTTCCAAAGAATGGACTTCTTTACTTTGTCCCTCTATAATTACCATCTGCTTTTAATATAGCATCTATAACCTCATAGGATACAAATTTCATCACTTGTGTGTCTCACTTGGGTGTGTCTGCAAACCTCTTAAATATATGGAACTTATTTTGTCCTATATGGGACCTTTTATCACAGTGTATTCTTAGTCTTGGATGAATGAATGAATGGATGGATGGAAATAATGACTCATCAAGAAGTATAACTGAAAGCTTTGTGACATGGATTTTTAAATATCCTGTATTTTGCTCTAGTAAACTATTTTCATTTGCTTAACAGTTAACTCTCAAATTGAGTTCTTTAGTGGATCCTTGGTCCAAGTACTGTTGATCTTAGATTTATGTCCTTGAGAAGGAAAAAACTAAGCCCCTCAGCTTCCTTCTTGCATATAAATTTTGTTTTACAATGGTTTCAAGCTTTGTTTACACCTAAGGAAAGAAACTGATTACTGGTCATATGTTGTAATAGTAGAGGAATGACTCAGATTTATTGGTCTTATCTAAACTATTTTCACAACATCTGGATTAGGAGGGAAGAGAGCCTGTTTTCTTTTATAGTAACAGACTCCAAGTACTTTCCTACCATGCCCGAGTGGGTCAGGTATCACTCTCTGTGTTTAAGGTATTATTTTTTAATCCAACATCAAATGAGCCTTCTTAAATAACCCAGGCCTTTTTAATTGCTCAAGGAATGCAGAGGTGAGTCTGCCACTGATCTTGTTCATGAACTAGAAGGGGATAGTAATGTATTTATTTGTTGCCACGATTTATTTTTTAAACAAGTGTGTCATTGCTAATTCAGTGTCCTGATGTACTTTGAGTTGTTCTTCAATCGGTAGCAATAGGTTCATAATTTTCCATCTGCACTCAACCCAGCTTCCATGTAGCTAATGTGGGGTATTTGGCAAATGATGATAACCCCACATTTCTGAAGCCTTTTATATTTACAATGCACTTTGCCAGGCATAATCATCCTTATTTGATGCCTGGCAGTTTTATGAGAATAAAGTGAAATTTACTGGCTAGTAAATGCTAGCAGACTCTTGTGTGTGCCCTTGTAAGGATCACTTCTTTACAAACTGGGATAAGTGACCCTCTGACCAAATAAATTTCTAGAATAGCATGCAAGAAAATATTTAGAAGAGAAAAAAATGTAGATTATTTTCCTGTGCTCCTTTTCCTGGTATGTATTACTTTGTTGTAGCTGAAAAATAATAATGAGAGAAGCAAAGCTTTACCTTCAGGTAAAAGCGTCTTTGAATGAATCTTTTAGAGATTCCAGATGCTTAAATGCACATTTACAGCAGTAGTTAGAAAAAATCATTTTCAAACAGAACTGTTTGCCCCTGATTTATTCCTCTAAATAATTCTTACACTAAAAAAATATAAATCCTGACAATTACCTGAATAATATGAGAAATCTTACTGTGGTTAATTGTCAGCTGTGAGAAATATAATGGTGTAAATAGCACTTTAAAAAGATATTTTTCTTTTCTGTACCTTACAGTTCAAAATTATGTCTCCTGATTTTTGAAGCACCATTCTAGAGTTGTTTAAATTCAAGGACTTCATCTGTATAGAGCTGGGAATTGCCAAGATATTAATACCTGCATTTTTATGACACATTCTAAAGTCAATAGGAAAGAGGTTTCTGAATAAAAGCCTTAAAATTACCTTATGAATTATTAATTATAGGGCATATTACCTTTGAATTATAAAAGCCCAGAAAAATGGAAAGGAGAATTGAAAAACATCAATCTCAGGTTCTTTAAAAATGTAATACCAATCATTTGAGCAGTGTACAAATCTTTTATTAAAGATAAAAAGGAGGTGATACGTTTTTTATTAACTGGAGGATGTGTTCAATCCACATGATTAAAAATCTCATTACTAACTCAAGTCAGGAAAGTGATTTATTACTGAAACAGAATGGGAGGCATTCGGTTGTCCATAGCAGCATTTATCAGGAGTAGAACTATCAGTTTGTATCTATTTTAGCATGCTTAATATTTTTTAAAGGTGGCCTTGCCATCTGTTTGAAGAATTGAAGATATTTTTCTAAAGTTGGCAAGCCGAAAGCAAAACACTAAAGCAAAAACATTAGCTGTTTTTCATTTAGCTTTAAGTTTTAAGTTTTAGAAGTAAAGATTCTATTTGTGCTTTAGTGAAGGTAAAGTTTTCCAGTGTAAAGGGAAAAAAAAATGCAGAGCCTATTATGGTTCCTGTTTCATATATATATATATATTTTTTTTTTAAAGGTTCTAGTTTGTAAATATTTATTATAGGAAGATAATCATGAGGGGCATGAAGGAGAGACAATGTCATGTGTATTTTGTATTTGCAATGACAAAAAAAGATTTATTATTGTTATTATTATTATTATTGCTATTTTCTTTTAGCTACATTGTTACCTTGGTTGTTACTGGTTCGTTTTTAAGAGTGATTGTGATAATTGCTTTCTGGATGATTTCATAGTCCCTCAGCTCCTAATTCAATATCTAAGGTATTATATTTAGAAATCAGTCCTTTATTATTAACCTAATTATTTAGTACTGAATTTTATTTGTTCTTGTCCATAATATAATAAAATATCCCTCCAGATGTCAGGGAAATAAATAAAGGTTGATGCTGTCAAAATGTGCTTCATGGACATTGAGTGGAACCTGAAAGCTGGGCCTGATTTGGCTTGATGAAGGGGAGACAGGGTTTAGTATAGGGGAAATAGGGCCATTTTCTTAATACTCTCAGCTGAGGATGAGCTTGATGTGTTGGGGAGATAGAAAATAGCTTGGGGAGAGATGGTGAGGAAACAGCCTTGGCTGTTCATCAAGAGTGTAAAGGGATACGTTTGGATAGCCAAAACAGAACCCAGTTATGGGAAATTTAGGATCAGACTGCAGTTATAGGAAGCAGTGCAAGCTTTTAGAAAAAAGAAGTGGTGGAAAGAGAAAATAAAGAGTCTTTCATTGGGCTGGGACATTTAATTCAGGGAGACCAGCCAGAATGCTAGAAGGAAATGATCCTATGAGCAGTAGGTGATGAGGCCCAAGGCAGGAGGAGCTGAAAAATGATGTTGGTTAAAAAGCGCTTTTAAAAAAAGATCTTAAGGGTAGAATTTACTAGACAACTCTGATTTTCATGTCATTTGCTTATAGTTTGTTTTAAATAATCCAATAGGTTTTTTTTGAAGACGGAATTCTTGATGTTTTCCCTCATATCTCTGTCCTCTGTCACAGCTAGAAGGCCATTCCTGGTTTCAGGTGGTTATGTCAGTGCCACGGATCTTAGGAAGTGTGTGAGAAGTTCTCTAGAGCCTTTCTTTTCATATATTCCTTCGTGTACAATAGAGCTTCTGTTCTCCTTGCAGAGATCATTTGACTCTTACTGTCCAGGCTAGGGACAGCTGAGATTGCATCTGCGTGCCCATTTTGAAAAGGTGCCTTTGTGGCCTGCTTATTTTAACTAGGCACCTTGGTTTGAAGGCTGTTTTGGAATTTGGGTTTCTAACTGTGAATATTAAACAATAACCACTTTACTATAGGTTACCAATATCAGAATGGACAAGAAAGACTGAGAACTTACCAATACTTTTCTCTCTCATTTAAAAAGAAAAATTTTACTTAAGAATGGTTGCCATAGATATGCTCACATTGTCTAGTTTCTTGGCGTTGGTATGTGTGTATATCTTCTCTGACTTATATAGTGCTTTCTGAAAAAGAAAGTCTACAGAGTCTCATGTCCATCTCTCTATATTTATCCATTTGTGAGTGTACATATGTACTTTAAAGAAAAGAAAAGAAAAACTGTGCTTTGAATACAAAATGCCTATTACAAAGCATCAAATTTCTTCAAGCTGTTTTGTCCCTTTGAGTATTTGAGTTTAGACAAATGCCTTTTCCCTGTCCCTTTATTTATTTATTTTTTTAAAGCTGGCACATTCTTGTTCAATGAAAACAGGGGAGCAAGGGATTATTCTAGCCATTGAAATAGAAATGGTGTGTGAATCCGACAGCTGGAGCTTGGGTGTGATATATTGCAATTTTTGCTGTAGGGAAAGGAGATAAAATGAGGGTTTGAATTTCATAGCATAAGGGGCTACCTAAATAGCAGCTGTGAGGTATGAGATCCCTGCGAAGATTAGAGAATGATGCGGGTTAGGTGTTCCTAAGCCCAAGTTGCTGGAGATGGAAATGGGTGAAACACGTTGCTTTCTTTGAAGTGATTTTTCCCCTTTTCTAACTCATGGCAATTGCTTTCTGGGTATAGAGCTGCACATTCATAAATTCTCTTCACTTGCCTAGACTAAAAATACCTGCAGCCTTAGAGTTTTCATTTTGGAGGAGCTGAATAATATCCATAGATTACATGAGAGAGTACATATTTTGAAATAGCAGAAATTGTTAATAACATTTCAATGGGTTTAGTTCTGCATTTCAAGAGGGAATCTTGTAATGAGTTTGACTTCTAGATGACAATAAAGTGATATCTCTCTCTCTCTCAATAGCACTTAGTTGATAACTTTTTTATGCATTTATTACTCCCTCATATTAAAGATTTTTGAATATGTTCTATCTTTCCTAAAAGACAGATGCTCATCGCATGCCTCTCCTTTCTTATTTCCTCTCTTCCACCATCACTCACCCACTCCAGGCTCCAATCTCAATGTACTATTTTCAATTCCTCAAATATAAGTTGATACTCTCACTTCTGTGATTTCAGAGCAGTATAAAATGTAGAAAATAATTAAGCTTGTTCCCCCCGAAGTAACCATTACAAACAGTTGCTTACATGTTGTTGTATAACGGTTTTTATGGTGAACTCCTAAACGTATCTCCCAAATTACTAGTCTAAATCAATGGTTCTCAAACTTTGATAACAGAAACTTCCTTAAAATTATTGAGAACTCCAAAGAACTTTTATTTAAGTGATTATATCTATCAGTATTTGCCATGATAGAAATTAAAATGGAGATTTTTAAAATGTTTATTTATTAGTTCATTTAAAATTAACATTAGTAAATCTACTACATAGTAACATAAATAACATATTATGACAAACATTCTAAAATTTAAAAATCGCCATTTTTCTCAAATGACAATTCTCCACACTTCTTTCTGTTAGGTTTATTTTGTTTTCTATGTCTGTTCTGGAGAATATTCCATGTGCATTAAAAGAATATGTATTCCTTCTTCTGTTGGGTAGAATGTCTATACTATACTATCAATGTCTACTAAGTCCAGTTGTTTTATAAGTGTATTCAAGACTTCTATTTCCTTATTGATTTTTCTCCAGTATTATTATTCATTATTAAAAATGGGGTAATGTAGTTTCCAACTATCATTGTTGAACTGTGTATTTCTTCCTTCAGTTCTGTCAGTTGGCTTCATGTGTTTTGGAACACTGTTGTTAGGTGCATATGTTTTGAAAATGTTATGTCTTCCTGAAAGATTGACCCTTTTATAGCTATAAAATGTCCTTCTTTGTCTCTACTAACATTTTTTGCCTTAAAGTCTATTTTATCTGATATTAGTGTAATTGCTCCAGCTTTCTTTTTGGGTACTGTTTGTATGGTATATTATTTTCTATCCATTTACTTTCAATCTATTTGTGTCATTGAATCTAAATGTGTCTCTTGCAGACTTTCTGAAATTGTCTTCCCATGGCGCATTCCCTCACTTCATTAGAACCTCTATGCAAATGTCACTTCCTCATCCCTGCCAGATCTCCAGTGCCTAGAATAGTGACTGATACAAGGCAGTGACTCAAAACATATTTGTTGAATAAATAAAATTTAACCTAATCTTTTATAGGAAAAGTTAAATTTTATGGTTTAATGTTAAACAGAGTACAAAAATTCTACTGTTACAGTTTCAGAAAAAACATAACTAATTGTTAACAACCTACCACTTGTCAAGTTTTAGTGAATTTTAAAGAAGAATATTCAGAATGGCATTTCCAGAATGGCAAAGTAAGGACTTCCCAAAAAAACACTCTTCCGTAAAGCAACAAGAACACTGGCACAAATGATCAAAATCAACTTTTCAGAACTCTGGAAATTAACTGCAGGCATGCAACGATCTAAGCATGGTTCATTCAAGAAAAATGGCTGAATCTTGGTAAGAATAGAGAGATTGATGGTGTTTTAACTTGACCTATTCCAATCTTCCTCTCCCCAAATCCAACTGTAGCATCGAAAACCAGAGCAAGGACCCTAAGGCAAAACCCTTCTTGGCATGTTAAAAGCATAGCAGAAAAAATTGTGCAGTAAATGAATGGAGCAGGGTAATGGACCATAGTTGAAGCTAGAGGCCAGATTGTGTGGTGTCATGTGGTTCCTGGTAAATTTGGATTTTATTCTGAAGGTGATGGGAAGTTATTAGAAGTACTGAGTAGACAACTGACATGATCTTGTTTGTGTGTTACTAGGATTACTTTATGTTCCCTTTTGAGTAGTTCACAATTTTCGCCTTTATCAATTTCTCACTTTTTTTTTCCTCACAGAAAGTTTTTTGGCTTTTTGTTTTTGCGTGTTTAGATATCAAGAGTTGCCAACTCTGGATCTAATCTAAGCAGCTAGGAACCCCACACCTGTGGGGGGCATGAAAAGATTTTAGTTAAGGGCTGCAGAAGAATTCACTGTGCTTCTCAGAGCCAATAAAGGACATCCTTTTCAAAAAACATACTTTGAAAAGAAGCCATAGTGCTAGACTAACTTATAGCACAGAAATAATTATTTACCAAGTAGCAGTTTAATTTATGAAAGACAGGAAGAAGACTACTTCTCTCCCCTTCTGTTGTTTACATTTAATAAGAAGAAAGAACCAGTCCTGAAATATTTTACTGGTAATCAGAAATTAAATGCCATTGCTTTTTAGCTATAGTAATAATAATTTCCAGTATCTTTTTGTTAAAATACAGATTGAAAACAATTCTTTCTCTATAGCTTATGACCACTCATTTTAGAGCAAACAATCTTGAAGACCTGAAGTTGAACATGGCTATGAAGAATGTGGTAAACGGGAAACCGAATGATAGTCTTTAATGAGTTGTGTTAGGTATATCATCTATATGTTTCCAACCTGGGATTATTTCATTAACAGTTTGTTGAATGTTTCTAATTAATTTTTGGAAATATCCAAGTTTTATCTAACCTGTAACTATTATCTATTTTCTGTAAAGAGTTTTGGAGTGATGCCATTGCTATATCTGGTAAGCCTACCTCTTGTGGTAGCCTTGGATCTCGTATTTGAATACAATTATATTAGAGAGCACAGATTAATTTGTTTTACATATTCAGAGCTAGTTTTTTGGGAAAATGCTATGCAAATTTATGTAAATTGGAATACATGTTTATGTAAAACAACATGTGATTATGCATCCCTAAATTTACAAGAAAAATTCTGCTAGTCTTCTCTTAAAGTAGAGAAAATACAAATATACTCACAATCCCAGTTTGGACTAGGATTCTTGCTAGAATGGTTTGTCTGGCATGTGGAAAGGCTCTCATGTGCCATGGCATTGGTTAAGGATTCTGTGTTTCCTTTGCTGAAACATGGTTTTCGGCTTGAGTTTCAGAGGATGTTGCCAATTTTATCTCCCCTTCTCTGCTTTCCTTTATTTCTGTGATGAAAGATCCTGATTTCCACTAAGTAATTCAAAACAGTTTTGTGGGTTGGTACTCATTTTATAAATAAATGTATATTGGTCGAGGCCACTGCATTTGCCTTTTTGTAATGAACTGTCATGTCATAAACAGAATGGCACACCCCAGCTTTCAGAGACACTCCCTTTGTTCTTTTCCTTGTTGCCATGCATAGGAATAAGATTGCTTCATCCTCTTTGGCTGCAATGACCACATATATAATATTTGGTCTGAACAAGGACACCTTTGAGAGTAAACAGGGTCCAATTATTAATTTTGCCAGTTTTAAGGTTTAAACTAAGACCGATCCAGGAAATCTGAGACACGTGATTACCCTAACTATGGCTAATTCTAAGTATTTTTTTCCCCTCCCTTTGGCAAGTTTATGTGACTGCTCCATTGGCATGTTCAATCCTAATTTTTTGATTTTTCCAAGGCTCGCAGTTTTTATCAGTCAGAGGTTCTCTAGCATTCTCAGAGAGGAATGTTATGTTTACCTCTCAATCATTTTAACTATTAGGTGTCAAATTCCTTTTCCCAAATGATATTCTTCACTGTTGTTTTGCTTGTTTAAGAGGTGGAAATTCCTCGATTAGGTTTTATGTTTATCTTTCTCAGAGAGAGAGTAGAGTAATTGAGACATAAGCTCCCATCCTTAAGCAACCTCAGGCACTGTTTCTTTTCTTCACAAGTTCTGTCAGTTGCCTTCTTTTTTCAAGTCTGCATGTTGCCAACCTGAGAAAAAATCTCACCTTCCAGGAAAGGCTTAAGGCTGTGGTAGGCAAAAAGCACTGAATGTTGTAATAACTAAATAGTGAGCTATTTTCCCTGCTGGAGGTGATTCCATTCTACCAAGCTTGATGGTAATTGGAGTGATACATCTTGCAAAAGTAGGAGGGTCATGCGAAATTTATACAAATTTCTTGTAACAGGACATTGTCCTAGCAACCTGAGGGTTTAAGGGACAGAAATTGAACAAATTTCAACTACCTTTTTTTCAATAATCTTAAAATTATTTTCCACTGTTGATCAAATATGATAGGAAATATATATATATATATATATATATATATATATATATACACACACACACATAGTTTTATAAAACCATCTCATAGGAGAGTGAGTGGAGTTGAGGCAGTGTCTGCACCTTTTCAGAGCATGTGATAGGACAACGGAAGGACAGCTAGACTGTTTGTCAGGGCACTGTGATTTCATAGTCAAATATTCAAAAATATTTGAGGCTTGGTTTTTGCTAATATTAGATGGTGGGTGGGGAGATGATAATTATCTCCAGATGTTGCACTTAACGTTTGGAAGAACAAATGAGACATTGAATGTTGAAATATGTTAGACATCACATGAGTGTAAGTGATATTATAATGCCATGTATCTACACAATAAGAATTGAATAAAAGTTAACAGGGTGATTGTTAAGTGACCAAGTGAAAGTATTAATGTACAATTCCACATTCTTCTCCCTCTTTTAGCAGATGGACATTTTTTTCATCCTTAATGTTCTAAAATACATTTTCATAAGAAGAGAAAGGCAAATTTATCGATTTTAGGACAAGCAACTTCCTTTCAGATAATTAGTCATGGTATTCTGTTGTTTCATATCCTTTTTGGAATAAGGCAAAGTATGAATAAATGAATATATAAAAAATCATGGCTCTTGAAGGAAAACCTCATGAGTCAATGGTTATATCCACATGAAGCTAGAACAATGGATGAAAACTAAATAAATATTTGAGAACATCCAGATTGCTTAAGTTTTTCACAACGTGCTATCCAGAACTGGAGTTGGAATTTCTGAACTGTTTACATGGTCACAAGTTAAATGCAATACCTAAAAAGTGGATGGTTACCAAACAACCATCACTTAAAGCCCAGGTATTTTAGCTTGATTACCCTTAATTTCTAAATCTTATTACTTTAATTGATCTATAGTTAATTTCAGTTATTGATTGACATTCATTATTATATGTATTTCTACAAACCTTGCATTCTATTAATTGTGTGGTTCAGCTGTAATCTGTATCATCACATTTTTTTAGGACTTTCTAGCTAACTTAACCCATGTTAAGGGATTAAGTTGAACTTTATCCTAACCCTACTATTCATGATGCTTCTCTCTTTTGGATTCTTTGCAAAGGAAACTGCAAACTTAAAGGACAATTGTCACATGGAAAACAAGTTATTGTTTCAGCAATGGCTAAGCAAATGCACACACTCCCCTCTTACTTCAACTCACCTCCCCCAACCTCCCTCCTCATCTAGTCTCAGGGCAAGATGTTCCGGTAAGTTTAAGAGGATATAGTGTGGGTTCAAAAGCGCAGTAGCGACTGTTTCTTGTTCCCAATTTTAAGACCCTTATATTCAGGGATGCCTGTAGAGGGAGGGAGACATGTGATTGGGTCCTCTTGAGCCCATTTACTCACCAGCTCCACAATGGACAAATAGTTTTCCTTTCCCTACAACTGTCCATTTGTTCATTCTTACTGCACAGGACACAATGATCAAAAGTCAGCAAGAGGAATGTGGATTATTACTGCCATTAAGGCACAGTAATATTACGTTCTAATAAAGTGTAGCCCAAGCAATGCTTCAGGTACCTATCAGTCAGATCATCAGATCCTCCTTGGCGGAGGAATGAGTGATAGATGTGTGTCCATCTATGTAGAGCTCCCCAGACCTCTAGAGAGGAAAAGGAGTTGGTAGTTCCCTCTTCTTTAGCTAGCATTTGTCTTATATTAATAGGTTTAAGGGATAATATTGGTCATTGCTCTTCAAGGTAACAAAGAATCTTTGAAAATTCTGATGTCACAGTTAAGCAATGCTATAGATATGGGTTCTTGAGAGTGTGATGAACTCAAGTTTTGCATCCTGCAGGCAAAATATTGAGGACAATTCACCCCACCATTTACAGTCTTGAAAGAAGAGACATGTCCATAGAAGAGCAGCTGCTGTTTTCTCACTTCTCTTGGCTAATCACCATCTTCTAATCTTTTTTGTATCTTCTTTCAGTACAAGGAATCAACTAAATGGTATACACTGGGTCATCAAGTATATTAGACATTTAAGCCATTGTTAATTGTCAAACATGTTACAGGGTTGTAGGGCCATGTAAGAGTCTAACGAGCATGACTCCTTATATGCCTCCCCTGACTTTATCACATGCACACATGTGTGTGCGAACACACACACCACACAAAGTCACAAACAGAGAAAATGCTTTCTGTACAGGCTATTTCTTACGTAGCATGACTTGTGTATGCCAGAGACAGCATCCTATCTAATTGTACAAGCTCATGGAATTTCTCAAGTATATAATAAACCGAGCCAAGAAGAAAAATGAGTAACTTACAAACTATAGACCAAATAAAGATTGATATTGAATAAAGAGCTCTGTAGTATGGATAAAGAGCTCCATAGTAACCTGTGTTTGAATTTCTCACATATGGCCTAATTAAAATATTCAAAGCCTAAAACCACGTAGCGTTATAACTCTGATTGGACCATTGTGAAAACTAACAGTTATTGTGTATTCAGTAATTGCTGTCACTTTGCCAAACATTTTGAGAATCTTAGTTTATCTAATTCTCACACTAGTCCTGGGATGACACTGTTATCATCTCGATTTTACATCTAAAAAGATAATTTTTACATCTAAAGGCTAGAGAAGTTAAATACTTATTTCTATATGGCAGTGGTCCCTCTGAATCTAAAGCTAAGCTTTTAGCAATTTATTATTCTGTTTCTCCTACATCAGTTTTTTGTTATGTATACTTATTACAGATATGTGAAATCTGGTTACTCTGAGACATAGTCATCTATTTATGGGTTGGCCAGCCAATTAGATCTAAAGAGTGACATTCAATTTTTTCATGTAATTTTTCATATATATGTGTGTGTATAAATTATATATAATTTACTCATGAATTTATAATTCATCTCAAGATCTATTTTTAAGAAACAGTGCAGAGTGCTAAATGAAACAAACATTACATTGTTAGATTCTAAGAGAGAACATAATGTTTAACAGTTGCTAGGCACAATGGGGCAGTCTTCTTCTTTCCCAAATTATTAAAGTAATGCCACTTATTGTTTGACTGTGCCAACTATTTCAGATGGCTTTGAATACTGACTTGGTAAATGCTTTACTGAAGCAGTCATTAAGTTCTCCCACTCCTGAGGCTCCCAAATTTTTATCTCTCAAGATGAAATAAAAGCGATCTGAATGTTGCCCAAATCAGCATCTGAGAGGGAGGAGAAAGGTCACTCATGAATGGAGTCAAGTTCTGACTAGTTTGCAAAAAAGTAAGCAAGTCAAATCGTAAGTCATGCACTGCTGATTTAACGTGTGGGAACAAGAAAGACAGGAAAAAGCTTAGAATGCTGGAGAAAGCTATGTGTCTGCCAGTGTCATAAAATTCTCTTTGTAATTCAAGAAAAAAAAGTTGTACTGTTGGAAATAGTCCAAATTTGGCTGCAATAACTTTTTTTCATACATCTTAAAGGGTTATCAGTGGCTCTTTTTGGATTTGAGTGATTCCATAGTAACAATTTTTCTTCAGGAAGTATAAGTTGATCACATCTGAACTGGACACTTAGCCTAACTCTTCATTTTGCAAATCTTTGGCCCCAGGTGGTGAGGGGAGGGTGGCAGAGTGGATTAAAGTTTATGGGTGGTCTGGTCTGGAAGGAAGAGGAAAAGATGTTGCCAAGGCGGCTGTCCTTGGCATGTAACTGTTTACCCATCCTCCTCTTTCCCTGGCCACTGTCAATGTACTGTCACTTACCCTTTCACACTCAAGACGGTATACCCTCTCTCTACTTCATTCCTCCCTTCTGTCCACTGCTGAAGTTGTTTTTAAACAGATTTCATGAATGCATGATAACAAAGGGATGAGCTTCTTGGTGTCCTAAGAAAAGTCCTGTGTGTCTGACAGCTAATTTTGTAACATAACATCTGAGATTGAAAAAAATCACTGTCATGGGAATATAATCCTGAGTCCTTAGAGAGGATTGATTCTAAAATCCCAAGTCACTACAAACTCTCGCTCTCACTCCCATGACTCATCTCCTGCTTTGTGCTTATTTGCTCTGTGACTCTGGAATAATCCAAGACCGTAAGTACTTGCTTTGCTCAAACTGTGCAGAATTTCTCATAACAGTTATCTAAGCATCTCAATGTGGCATGACCCCTCACCTATTTTAGTGTAGAAACTAGTGCTGCTAATCTCTTCCTACTCTCTTAACTGTTTGACCCCTTAATCCACTCCTATTTTGGATTTTTTAAAGTTATCTTTTAGTACAGAAAGATTCTACCTGTGTCATCTCATCACAAAACTATGACAGAGCACTGATACTTCTAGAGTCCATAAAAAATACTTTGTACCTTAATTTTTTTAAAAGAGATAAATGAAAAAGCTGTAAAAAATGAGAAAGAGTAACTCGGTGCTTATGTTAAAATTAGGTAATGAAGAAAAAATTTTGTTATTTTTTTCATATGGTGAAAAAAACAGGAAGAAATGAGCTTTTGTTCATTTGTATACACATAATATCTTCATTGATCACCTATGTTTATGTTTCAGGCACTGTTTAAATAAATTTTTAATATTTTTTAAAATAAGAGTTTATTGACTACCAGTGTGATAAAACATTAAAATTAAGAAGAGAAAAGAAATAGTGTGTAAGTTATGATGGCTTTTAAGAAATGATGATAAACTAGAAACAAGTTGAAAGGTTAGTTAAATACATTTTGGCACAACCATGTATTAGAATATAATGTATTACCGTTATACTAAAACAGCAAGACTCCAAAAGGATTAAGAGAAAACACATTTTTCCTTTTTTTCTGTGTAAGCTGGTTTTCCCCCATCCCTTGGGTGAGATCCAGGGACAGTCCATGATTTTTATGGTCACATTCTGATAATAAAAAATCCTTTAGTTGCTTTTAGTTCCACTCTAATTTTAATAACTGAAATGACCATTTCCACAGTCAAAACTCTGACCTACATTTAGACTTAAAGATGCTTCTCTTCCCCGGCTGAGTCTAGAGACTTTTGGTGGGAAATAGGTGCCATCAGCTGTCGTCTCCTCCAGCAATCTCTTCTTCTCCTCCCATTTCCTTAGCCTTGGCTTCTCAAACTCTTCCAGGAGAGTGGGGCAGACAGGAGTAAGGAGCAGGGAGGTTGTTACTCTACAGGTATTTTTATGACTTGGCATTGACATGCTCTGGGATTGGTGGATATTCCACATAGTCTCTTTTTTAAAGGTTGTTTGGTGTTCTTTCGATGTTAACCCTGGGGCTCTCTGGGTAGTGAATTCTCTGACATGGGCACAGCACTACCCCCCAGCTCCTGCCCTTGATGGTACATCCCACAGCCTCTAATTGCTATTTCTTGGAGAGATTTCTAACCCAGTTCCCTTCTGCATTATCCAGTTAGGCTGCGGAGGACGCCATGCAATTTTTCATACTACGCAGAGGAGTGTAGTTGCTTTCACTGCTGCTCTTTTTACTTCCGGCCACAGACTTTGGCATCTATTCTTCTCAGGTGGGCTTCAAACGCCAGTCTCTATGGGAATTCATATCCCAGGAAATACACAGCAAATACTATAAGTCCTTTCAAAGCTCTCTCACTTCTTGAGATAGAAGGGAACATCTCTCTTCTTTTCCTCCGGCAGGGAAATAACCTGGAATTCAGCAACTTTCTCCAATGAAATACTGTCTTCTGGGCTCTTTAGCCTAATTCTTTTTATATCCTTATTTAAAGGGCAGGTTACTGTCTGAGTGGAGTTAATGGATAATTTATATTTTTCCTCCCTGTGCTTTTCTATATTTTCCGAGTTTTCTACAATAAAATGTTTATCTTTAAATGTCCCCAAATAAAGATTGACTAACATGGTTGCTGCATATTTTAACCACGCACCTGCACAAAGGCAGATCGTAGTACTTTCTTACTACAAGGTATGTGATAGCTTCACATACTCTTCCAACATAGCTGTATGAATTATGAAGGCTGGCTTTTTTAAAGTTTTAATATGACCCCAACTTGGCATCTTATTTGATCAATGATATCCTGAAGAAGTGATAATTAACTGGAAAATAAAATGAGATTTTTCCTTCATCCATTTTATGGCAGAATGAAAGTCATTCTAGTTAAAATTTCCCTTTTGCCAACAGCTGCTCTCACCAAAGGGTAAAGTATTTAAAGCTCTAATTCTACTTTCCTTCCATGGAGGGAAGGGGAACTTTGTAGCAATTACTTCATGAGTTTGAAGATCATATTTGAGAGGCATGATATTATGACCACCGGGATAAGAATTTTGTAAGACTGTGCAGAATTTCTTATAACAGTTATCTAAGCATCTCAATGTGGCATGACCCCTCATCTATTTTAGTTCACTTCTACTTTCAAGAAGTAGAAGAAGAAACAGCCTTTTGAGAGATGTGTGAGAGGAAAATGTCTGGATGGACAATTTCAGAGTGGGATAGAGTGTGCAAGGATGAGTAACGGATTGCCCAATTGCCTTCAGTCTCTTTCCCTTTTAAGAGCCTGTGTTATCTTAAGAGTATTATAGCTGACAGCTAGGATAAAAACAGGTCATCATTTCCAAATGATTGCACAATCACCCATGTAACCAGAATTCTTTATAACGTAAAAAAAAAAGCTTATGTGGGCAAATTCAAACAGAACACAAGGCATTTGAAAATAAAATGTTCACCTTATGGAGAGTACCCTAAAGAACAACATGAAGAAATGTCTAATGGTTTTCTTGTGAACTTGTGTACAGAGATTTAAGGCTACCCAGAAAAATGTATAATTTATAATTTTAGTTAACAATGAAATTTAAATATAATATGTGGTTTATGTTTGTCAGTCAAGTAAATCACTAAGCTATGCAAAATTTATCACGGCTGTTGGAATTTGTGCATACCAAATATAGTATCACTAAATTCTTTGCTTTTAACCCTCTGTCACTTACATCCTCAACCAATGGTTCACAGATTTTGAATCTTAAACCAACATCATCATCACTCAAGAACTTGCTAGAACTGTAAATTCTGGGGTCCTACCTGAGACCTCCTGAGTTAGAAACACTAGGAGTAGAACCCCAAATTTTGTGTTTTAACAAGCTGTCCAGGTGATTCTGATGAATACTCAATTTGAGAGCCACTGAATTAGAGGAAACAGAGTTTGAAATACCTAAGCAGTTCAGTCTGTCCTGGTTAAAGGGCTATGTTTGAAAGTGAGTCAATTGCAGTTTATAACTATTTTGGTGATTAATGCAAGGAGTGAAAATTCTTACCATGGAGATGGAAGAAATTTATGGAAAATAAAAACAAATATGCATCAGCTATGCATTAGAGCAAGCATCAGTAGATTCATAAATAGCTTAATCCAGAGTTCTAAGAAACAACTTCAACTTTCTCCTGTATTCAACCTTAGTAATAGATGCTGGTATTCACTTCAAAGTTGTACTTCTTTAAGGAATTTTTCGCTGGAGCTAGGTATACTTTAACTAGGCACTTAATTAAAGTCACTGAGGCACTTCGGGTGAGAAAAATACCTTCGAGGGTATGAGTTGATATATTGAGCTTGTGATCACAATATGAGAATGGGACATCATTATAGGTAAATATTAAAAGGAACAGAGGAAAAAGTCTAGCATTTGTCTTCTTCAGAACCTCTTTCTATATCTGGGACAGGGGATTGATCCTAGCCAGTGGCTTAGTCCTGATGAATGGAAGGACACAAGAAGAATGTGGCCATACCATATTACAATATGATTCATATGCTATAATGTGTATCTTATCATAAATACCAAACATAGCATTAAACTTCAAAGGAGGGGGAAAAAAGGGAACTGGAATGATATAAAATAGGAAATATTTAAAAATTACAAAATTTGTTATATAAAGTATGCAACATTCTGGTTGTTCTGACAGTGTAAAAACAAACAAAATTATGATTTTGTTAAGATCGGCTCAAAAAGCACAGGTAAACCATAAAGAAAAATCCAAGGAGAAATCATACCAAAACATGCCATATTCCCCAACCATCTTTCTTTTTTACTGCCCCATGACTTCTGGTGTTTTGATGTCCAAGATGATGTCTGTGTGAAATATATGGTGTATGAGCCATGTATAGTAGATTACCAATGGCTATGTGAGCTGCTTGGGAGGATGGAGGTCCTTGAGGTCCCTGGGAAGGATCAAGGTCATCTCCAGGCCTCAGCCCCCACGGACAAAAGATAAAGGAGATGCATGTTTTCAAAATGGTTCTGTAGGTCCTTTTTGCATCCCATTAGCCCTTAGTGAGGCCACTTAGCAAGGTAGAACATTGCAAAATGGTCACATTGGCCAAATCCAAGAGAGGTTTATAATGGTTGCCCTGATTCCCCCATGTTAGCAGACCAGTGGTGAAGGAGCACATCTAGGACATGGAATACCGAGAGTTTTGTAGGATTCTCAAAGGTCAGGGTGTATTACTGTTGTGCTCAGGAAAGTTATCATTTTTGTCCAAGAGGCTCTACCACCACGTCAGACACTCTCCAATTTGTTGTTCAACTTCAGAAGTTGTTGGCCAGCAGAGAGATATCATACTGTTAGTAGTGAACAGGAGAGAATTAGGCAACACAGGAACTCTGCATACAAAATAGTCTGGAATGTAGGGGAATGATATGAAGTTTATTTGCCAGGAGGAAGTTCACAGTTAAAGGATGGAAGCAGCTTTGGAGGGCTTAATGAGGATTACATGCCTAACAGTTTATAGAAAAACTCAAGAAGCTGGATGAGGTAACAATGACATTTCTAATCCACAGTGAGCCAAATTTGGGAATTTGAGACCATAATCTTGTCTGGAGAAGGAGGTAAATATATTCAGTCCCCATATAACTTGGCGAATTCTACCACTTGTACAGGTAGTGGATTTTCTTCAGGATGTCTAAAAATTGCTGCTTGGCACAGCTATTCTGTGGAACCAAGAGAGAAAAAAAATCTCTTTTGTTATTATTAGTATTTTTGCTTTCCCACATAGAATCAATTTGTGGATTGCATAAACCACAGGATATAATTCTACTATTTCAGCCAGGAACTTTCCCATCTGACCAAGACAATTGCAAATATGCTAAACTTGCTTTAATGAAAAGTCATTCTTTACATAGCTTACATCGACATAAGATGACAAGTCACTCACCAGATAAAGGGTTCTTTGTCTGAATCAAACAATAAGCCAACTCTTCCACAAAAAAAGCCATTCTATTCTGAACTGAATGCGTTTTCAACTAATGCTGTATTCAGGACCTAAACCAAAGGAGGCCCATCTGCTGGGAAGGCCAAAAGCCCATTGTGTGGTGTGTCAGTCCAGTCTGTTATGGAAATGGTCACTCTAAAACTGTTTGCAATTTAAAAGTGCATACTGAGAATTATGTTAACCTCTATTGACTGACTTCTGTTAGATGCGCCATTAAAAATCCAATTTACCCTGCCTTCCTCTAAAATATTGTGTTCAGGGCATTCTGATGGGTACATTATGACAGTCAATTCTCATAGGCTAGAAGTCAGTACCTCATTAGCTCAAACACACTGAGCATTTGTCCCCAGTTTTCATAAGTGCTCTCTTGCCCGGGATTATGGGAGCACTGATGGAATATAACCTCATATGATGATTTGAGGGGTGTCAGGCTGAGTCCAGGGGTAAATGCTGATTTAACAAGGCTGAGAGACCCTGGATGGTGAACTCTGACATCACTCTTTGCAAATCTGGCTCTGCATCTTCTGCTTAGAGTGAAAATTTACAGAGGTTAGAACCTGAGTGTCAAGTCAAAATGGGATGATGAATTAGGTCAATTACTACATGGTAGACATGCAAGTCACGCTAGTGCTTGGTAAATATAACATACTTTTAATTACTTTTACTGACACTCACATTTATTTTCTTTTGTCATTTAAATCATCACAGAATTGTTAAGGGAGTATCAACCTAAAAAAAAAAAAAAAACACTTCAAGAGGCAAAACGTTTATTGGGATCAAGGAATTGCAATTTGGGGTCCACAGATTTGGGTAGAAACCTGAATAGTGTTCCAATTTCAGGAGGTAGATTCAGAGTTTTTATGGTGAAATAAAAGGAAAATTAGGTAAGTTATCTTTAGGAAAAGCTCATTGGTGCTGACAAGCAGGGTTCGGTTTATAATTCATTGATTGGTCTGGCATAGTGGTCACTAAGCACAAGTTCATTTTATCAGTCTTTTCAAACAGGATAGTCTTGTTCTTGCTGACTTCTTGGAATGTTAGCAGTTTGGCCCTTTTCAAATATTCAGAAAACAGGACATGCAAGGTTGTTCCTCTGAAAAGGCTGTTCAGGCTCCATTTTAAAATGGCTCCACTTAGGTTTTTCACAAAAGTTATCAATTCACTGGTTAACTGCAACTTTATTTTCCTTCTTTACAAGCGTTTCTTTAGCATATTATTGAAAAAAATATTCCCAAAGCATCTTTGCTAATATTTTCAGGTCCTTTTTCTAATCTTATCATTTCAATGATGACAGCAATGAGATGAAACTCCCCGTCCTAATATTGCTCATTAGGCTAATTTCAACTAACTCATTTTTTGAAAAGCACATTTTGAAAACCATTTTCAGTATAAATCTACATCAACCGAAGTCAGTTTGGTAACTCATCATATTCTGTGAAGTGAAATTTTCAGTGGAACTAGTGAATCCTACCTGAAGTGAAATATGTTAGTCAAGTCTGTCTTCTTCCTGAGTTACTTGAGTCACTATTAAAACTCTCAGAATTTTCTTGCTTTTTTTCCAAAACAGAATTTGAAAATTATTGTTCACACCTTCAACCAACTTTCATATACTCAAGTGTTTGTCTTCCTTAGGGGCAATTGCAATTTATTTGGAAACTTCTGATAGACCTGATTTCACAAATTTTTAGTCATTTTAGTTTCTTTGTTTCTTTATTATCTGGAAGTACTAATCTGAAGGCAAACTAGTGTTTTAAAAAAGGCCTAATTTTTTAAATATACAACTTTGTTTTGAATTTCAACTCTGGCTCTTATTGGCTTTGTTACTTCCATTAAGGCATTAAGCTACAGTGTCTACAGCTGAAATTTGAGAAAATAATAATAATAAAAACAACAATATTGTTCCAATGTGAAAATATGTTGTATCCAGAAAAGAGCAGTTCTATTAGTAGTGCTACTGAGTACTCAATATCTGGAAAACCTGGAGAAAGATGGGCAAATAAACCTAGTTGGAATGCCTCTGGTCATTCAGTACTCATCATGCAAATCTTGGGGCTGAACTGTGACAGGGGTTCTGTTTTTTGGAAATTGGTTGTATCCTGTGACACGTCAACATGCATGTTGGGTGGCTTAGTTCTTCTGCAAGAACGCTAACCAATCAAGAAGGAATAGGAAATCTCTTTGAGAAAAAAATATCACTTTTCATACATTCCATTATTAGCCAGATAATGAAATAAGTCTTGGTTTGAGTGTTAAAGCATAAAAGAAAAAAATCTAATTAGGTTATGAAAACAAGTATGCCAGGTTTCAATTTACTCTCAGCCCCTAATCTATCCTTCTTTGACTGCTATGTGATCATAGAGGTAGACTTTGTAAATATATTTTTTTTTTTTTACCAGATGGCATGATATTAAGCCTTGACATTTGGAGGGGCTAAGGGGCAGTGGAGGCGGAAGGATTTTTTTTTTTTTTTCCTTTTTGGTTCCAGTGTTCCTTGCTGGTCAACTTCTTTCAACATTCAACTTTACCTAATGTTCTACTCCTGCAGAATGCAGTTTCTCTAGTGTTAGCCTCCTGCAAAGTGTAGCTTTCTCCAACATATAGAGCACTTTTGCTCCGGTGCTGGCTCCTGCAGACTGTGCTTCTCCAGATCTTGGTCCCTGCAGCGCAGGGCGACCAGCAGAGCCCAGTGCCTGGCGGCTTTCCCTAGTACTTTTCCAGTGCATCTATGTTGGAGTGCTGCTGGTGAGGTACCTCCCCTTGGATGACCTCTCCCGGTGCCTCTTCTGTGACTTCACATCAAGTTCTAAGGTGCAGCACCTCCCTGACCATGGCTTCCTTTCCCTAACCATTCATAGGGCAGATTTCCAGCAAGGCCCACCAGCAGGGCTCTTCAGCAAGTTCCCCACCATCCAGAGAGCTGGCTGAGCCTGTTCCAACAAGGTCTTGATCTCAGCCCCGGTCTGGCAGGCATAGGATAATTAGCCCTTCCTGGGACATTCTACCTCAGTATTATGGGTAGTATCTTCTTCCTACATCTGCTATTCCTCTACTTTTTAACTATTCCTAGTCAATTCCTTATTACTCTACTCTACTCTCCTGTTATTAATTCTTTATTTTAAATTTCCCTGTTGAGGGGTGCCTGGTGGCTCGGTAGGTTAAGTGTCTACCTTCAGCTCAAGTCATGACCTCAGAGGCCTGGGATCGAGCCCCACATCAGGATCCCAGCTCAGCGGAGAGCCTGCTTCTCCCTCTTCCTTTTCCCCTCCCCTTACTCCTCCCTCTGCTTGTGCTCTTTCTGTCTCCCTCTCTCTCAAATAAATAAATAAATCTTTTTTAAAAATTTCCCTTGTGGGGCGCCTGGGTGGCAGAGCGGTTAAGCGTCTGCCTTCGGCTCAGGGCGTGATCCCGGCGTTATGGGATCGAGCCCCACGTCAGGCTCCTCTGCTATGAGCCTGCTTCTTCCTCTCCCACTCCCCCTGCTTGTGTTCCCTCTCTCGCTGGCTGTCTCTATCTCTGTCTTATAAATAAATAAAAAATCTTTAAAAAAAAAAAAAATTCCCTGTTGAAACTGCTGTGAGATTTCTATTTCATAATTGGACTCAGACAGATATAATAAGCCTCCTGCTTTACCTTATCTTTGACTGAAACCATTATGGGGGATCAAAAGACCTTCTGAAATGTTAGATAGTGAAATATGAATAAGAATCCCAGCAAATTTGGGGTATTTTTTCATTCATTGATAATTATTAAAATATTTGAGAACTAACTTGGATATTGTTTTGGAAAGGTCATCTAATTTTTTTTTTAAAAAAAGGTAGCATAACCATTGGCATTATTATTTACCAGGGCTTTTTTATTGCTATACAGACCCACTCTGAATGTAGCTAGGGCGATTTGATCAATGAATCTGTTATTATTTTGCGAGGTGAAATTTACCCATGGCCATAAATCATTAAAATTTAAAGAACAGTTATGTGGGGGTGGCTGGGTGACGCAATCGTTAAGTGTCTGCCTTCGGCTCAGGGCGTGATCCCAACGTTCTGGGATCGAGCCCCACATTGGGCTCCTCCACTAGGAGCCTGCTTCTTCCTCTCCCACTCCCCCTGCTTGTGTTCCCTCTCTCACTGGCTGTCTCTGTCAAATAAATAAATAAACTCTTTAAAAAAAAAAAAGAACAGTTATGTGGATTTAAAAATTTGCATATATATATACCTGAGCCCCAAAGTTTGAGTTATTTAGTAAATAAAATGAGTACTAAAATATCTCTGATTAAAGTATAAAATACTATTTCCTCATCCTATTTTTCTAAATAAAACTCATTCATGCTCAGTCCATGCTTTTCAAAAAGTTGTCTGAGTTTATCAGTGTGTAGCTCTATCATACAGTGATTAGGTTTAATTACTTTTATATTTGTCTTCTAATTCATTTTTGCTAATTCTTTGAATATTTGTTTTCTAAGGATAATCTCTTTGACCTTTGTTATACATCAGTTTTTCTGCCTTTGAAATATAAATAATAGTTACATTAAAAACATATGGTGATTTTATGAAAATAGTTGAATATTGGAGTGAAAAACCTTTAAGAGATTGAGAAAGGGAGTAAACATTAGTTTGATATGATATACATAGTAACAATCAGCTCTATAATTTCTAACTCAATATTTGGTGTTAGCAATGAAGTTACTGAGCCGGTAGAAGTTTTGACAGTTTGACAACTTTTAATATACAGTTGAACCTTGAACATCATGGGGGTTAAGGGCACCATCCTCCATGGTTGAAAATTCACACATAATTTTGGACTAACCAAAAACTTAACTACTAACTTATTAACTATTCTATTCCTCTCCCTATCTTTCATAGTATTATATTCTATAACTAAACAGCTAGCTTAGTCTTGTGCTATACATAAGAGTTTTACAAATTAAGTCTGTTCTTTCAAAATATCTTTTTTATGTTATTACAATATTATTGACTATATTCCTTATGCTGTACCTTTCATCTATATGACTTATTTATTTTATAACTGGAAGTTGATACCTCTTAATCCCCTTTGGTCTCTCAAAATACCCTTAATGTGTTATTATCTTTTGATATGAAAAAAGAAAAATAGTGGAGCTGTATTTCTGCTTAAACCACCAAATAGGATTTTCATTACAATTGAAAATGTCAGCTACAGCAATATAAAGCTTAGATCTCTAGCTATTTTATCTCCACTGACCATCTTCCTATAAAATATTTTTCATTAATATAAAGGTGAGGTCAATAAATGTGAATTCCCCCACAATTGTTGGATGAGGAAAACCCTGGGCCATTAAAACAGTGATAAGGGACAATGAGAGTTTCCTCTTCACTGCTAATTTCATAACCTCACTCCCGGCGCTGTAAGAAATTTGCTTTTTCTGATCTAAATTTTGGGTAACATATCGCAGTGAATCACTTTTGTTTCTTTGTTGGAGTCCAGGTAATGGACATCAATTTTTTTTAATGATTTTTTTTTATTATATTATGTTAATCACCATACAGTACGTCCCCGGATTCCGATGCAAAGTTCGATGCTTCACTAGTTGCGTATAACACCCAGTGCACACATGCAATACGTGCCCTCCTTACTACCCATCACCAGTCTATCCCATTCCCCCACCCCCTCCCCTCTGGTCTTCAGTTTGTTTCTCATAGTCCATAGTCTCTCATGTTTCATTCCCCCTTCTGATTACCCCCCTTTTCTTTATCCCTTTCTTCCCCTACCGATCATCCTAGTTCTTATGTTCCATAGATGAGAGAAATCATATGATAATTGTCTTTCTCTGCTTGACTTATTTCACTTAGCATTATCTCCTCCAGTGCCGTCCATGTTGCAGCAAATGTTGAGAATTCGTTCTTTCTGATAGCTGAGTAATATTCCATTGTATATATGGACCACAGCTTCTTAATCCAGTCATCTGTTGAAGGGCATCTCGGCTCCTTCCATGATTTGGCTATTGTGGACAATGCAGCTATGAACATTGGGGTGCATATGGCCCTTCTCTTTACTACGTCTGTATCTTTGGGGTAAACACCCAGTAGTGCAATGGCTGGGTCATAGGGTAGTTCAATTTTTAACTTTTTAAGGGACCTCCACACTGTTTTCCAGAGTGGCTGTACCAACTTGCATTCCCACCAACAATGTAGGAGGGATCCCCTTTCTCCACATCCTCTCCAACAATTGTTGTTTCTTGCCTTGTCTATCTTTGCCATTCTAACTGGCGTAAGGTGGTATCTCAGTGTGGTTTTGATTTGAATTTCCCTGATGGCTAATGATTTTGAACATTTTTTCATGTGTCTGTTAGCCATTTGTATGTCTTCATTGGAAAAGTGTCTGTTCATATCTTCTGCCCATTTTATGATTTGTTTATTTGTTTCTCGTGTATTGAGTTTGAGAAGTTCTTTGTAGATCTTGGATACCAGTCCTTTATCTGTGGTGTCCTTTGCAAATATATTCTCCCATTCCGTGGGCTGTCTCTTAGTTTTTTTGACTGTTTCCTTGGCTGTGCAGAAGCTCTTTATCCTGATAAAGTCCCATAAGTTCATTTTATCTTTTATTTCTCTTGCCTTTGGAGATGTGTCGTGAAAAAGGTTGCTCTGGCCGATGTCATAGAAGTTGTTGCCTATGTTCTCCTCTAGAATTTTGATGGATTCCTGTCTCACATTGAGGTCTTTCATCCATTTGGAGTTTATTTTTGTGTATGGTGTGAGAGAGTGGTCAAGTTTCATTCTTTTGCATGTAGCTGTCCAATTTTCCCAGCACCATTTATTGAAGAGACTGTCTTTTTTCCACCGGATGTTTTTTCCTGCTTTATCAAAGATTAGTTGCCCAAAGAGCCGAGGGTCCATTTCTGGGTTCTCTATTCTGTTCCATTGGTCGATGTGTCTGTTTTTGTGCCAGTACCATGCTGTCTTTGTGATCACAGCTTTGTAGTACAGCTCGAAATCCGGCATTGTGATGCCCCCAGCTTTGTTTTTCCTTTTCAACAGTTCCTTGGAGATTCGGGGCCTTTTCTGGTTCCATACAAATTTAAGGACTATTTGTTCCAGTTCTTTGAAAAATGTCCTCGGTATTTTGATCGGGATAGCATTGAAAGTGTAGATTGCTCTGGGTAGTATGGACATTTTAACTATGTTAATTCTTCCAATCCATGAGCATGGAATATTTTTCCATCTTTTTATGTCTTCCTCAATATCTTTCAAAAGTGATCTATAGTTTCTAGCATATAGGTCCTTTACGTCTCTGGTTAAGTTAATTCCAAGGTAACGCATGGTTTTTGGTGTTATTGTAAATGGGATGGATTCCCTAATTTCTCTTTCTTCAGTCTCGTTATTCGTGTATAGAAATGCAACTGATTTCTGGGCATTGATTTTGTATCCTGCCACCTTACTGAATTGTTCTATAACTTCTAATAGTTTGGGAGTGGATTCCTTTGGGTTTTCCATATAGAGTATCATGTCATCTGCAAAGAGAGACAGTTTGACTTCTTCTTTGCCGATTTGGATACCTTTGATCCCTTTTTGTCTTCTGATTGCTGTTGCAAGGACTTCTAGTACTATGTTGAATAATAGTGGCGAGAGTGGGCATCCTTGTCGTGTTCCTGATCTTAAGGGAAAGGCTTCCAGCTTTTCCCCATTGAGAATAATGCTTGCAGTAGGCTTTTCATAGATGGCTTTTATGAGATTGAGAAATGTACCCTCTATTCCTACACTCTGAAGGGTTTTAATCAGGAAAGGATGCTGTATTTTGTCAAATGCTTTTTCTGCATCAATTGAGAGGATCATATGGTTCTTGAGTCTTTTCTTGTTGATATGATGTATCACATTGATTGATTTGCGAGTGTTGAACCATGCTTGCATCCCAGGTATGAATCCCACTTGGTCATGATGGATAATCCTTTTAATGTACTGTTGGATTCTATTAGCAAGGATCTTGTTGAGGATTTTGGCATCCATATTCATTAGAGAAATCGGTCTGTAATTCTCCTTTTTGAGGGGGTCTTTGCCTGGTTTGGGGATCAAGGTAATATTAGCCTCATAGAATGAGTTTGGTAGCTTTCCTTCTGTTTCTATTTTTTGAAATAGCTTTAGGAGAATAGGTATTATTTCTTCTTTGAATGTTTGGTAGAATTCCCCAGGAAAACCGTCTGGGCCTGGAGTTTTATTATTTGGAAGGTTGTTTATCACTGACTCAATTTCTTCATAGTTAATTGGCCTATTTAAGAAATCTATTTCTTCCTGTTTCAGTCTTGGTAGTTTATAGGTTTCCAGGAAGGCCTCCATCTCTTCCAGATTGTTTAGTTTTTTGGCATATAGCTGTTGATAAAAGTTTCTAATAATCCTTGCAATTTCAATGGTGCTGGTCGTGACCTCTCCCTTTTCAGTCATAATTTTAATAATCTCAGTCCTTTCTCTTTGTTTTTGGACAAGTTTTGCCAGTGGTCTATCAATTTTATGGATTCTCTCAAAGAACCAGCTTCTAGTCCTGTTGATCTGCTCTACTGTGGTTCTGGTCTCTAATTCATTGATTTCTGCTCTAATCTTGGTCAACTCCTTCCTTGTCAGTGGGTTAGGCCTGTCCCTCTGTTGCTGTTCCAGTTTCTTGAGGTGAGAATATAGAAACTGCATTTTAGATTTTTCTATTCTTTTGAGTGAGGCTTGGATGGCTATGTATTTCCCCCTTAGGACTGCCTTTGCAGTATCCCATAGGTTTTGGACCGTTGTGTATTCATTCTCGTTGGTCTCCATAAATTGTTTAATTTGTTTTTTGATTTCCTGGTTTATCGAGTCATTCTTGAGCAGGATGGTTCTTAGCCTCCAAGTGTTTGAGTTTCTTCCAGGTTTTTCCTTGTGGTTGAGTTCCAATTTCAGAGCGTTGTGGTCTGAGAATATGCAGGGGATAATTTCAATCTTTTGGTATTGGCTGAGACCTGTTTTGTGTCCCAGAGCATGATCTATTCTTGAGAATGTTCCATGGGCATTTGAATAGAATGAGTATTCTTTGGTTCTGGGGTGTAGTGTTCTATATATATCTATGAGGTCCAACTCGTCGAGTATGGCATTCAAAGCCTTTGATTCTTTGCTTAGTTTTTGCCAGGGTGTTCTGTCTATTTCTGATAGTGGGGTGTTGAGGTCCCCTACTATTACTGTGTTCTTATCTATATGTCTCTTTATTTTGGTTAAGAGTTGGCTTGTGTATCTTGCTGCTCCCCTGTTGGGGGCATATATATTAATAATTGTCATATCCACTTGTTGAATACTTCCTTTAAGAATAATATAGTGCCCTTCTGTATCTCTCTCTATGGCCTCTAGTTTAAAATCCAGTCTATCTGATATGAGAATTGCTACTCCAGCTTTCTTTTGAGGTCCATTTGCGTGGAAGATGGTACTCCATCCCCTTACTCTAAGTCTGAATGCATCTTTGGGTTCAAAATGAGTCTCTTGTAGACAGCAAATGGATGGGTCATGTCTTTTTATCCAATCTGCAACCCTGTGGCGTTTTATGGGAGAGTTTAAGCCATTTAGATTGATAGAGATTATTGACAGATATGATTTTAATGATGCCATTTCTCTTTAAAGTCTTTGTATCGGTTGTGACTTGCTGCTCTGTATCACTCTTGGGGCCTTTTTACCTTTATAGAGCCCCCCTTAATATCTCCTGTAGGGCTGGTTTCGTGGTTACGAAATTGGTTAATGATTGGCGATTTTGGAACGTCTTTATTTCTCCATCAATTCTGAATGACAGCTTTGCTGGATAAAGGATCCTTGGCTGCATGTTTTTCTCTGAAAGAGCTTTAAAAATGCCCCCCCAAGCCTTTCTCTCATTCCAGGTCTCTGTAGACAGGTCTGACGTAATCCTGATACCTTTGCCTTGGTACGTGAGAAATTTCTTTGCCCTGGCCGCTTTCAATACTGTATCCTTGGATCTAATATTTGCGAATTGCACTATGACATGCCGTGGCGTAGGTTTGTCCTGGTTGAGCTTGGATGGGGTCCTCTCTGCCTCTTGGACACGAATGCTTGTTTCCCTTGCTAGATTAGGGAAGTTTTCAGCTACAATTTGTTCAAATATCTCTTCTAGACCTCTGTTTTTCTCCACCCCTTCAGGGATGCCGATGATTCTGACATTGGATCGTTTCATAGAGTCAGTAATCTCCCGTAATCTACATTCGTGGGCGTGGATTTTTTTAAGACCAGCTTCTATTTTCGTTTTTTCTTCTACTAACCCATCCTCCAATTCGCTAACGCGTTCCTCTGCCTCGGTGACCCTGGCCGTCAGAGCCTCTAGTTTTGACTGTATTTGGCCCACTGAGTTTTTAATTTCTGTCAGATTCGCTCTCATTTCTGCCCTTAGGGATTCTATATTCTCAGCAACGCTTTCTCTGATGCTTTTTTCAAGTTTACTCATCATCTTGACCATTGTTGCTCTGAATTCCATTTCTGATAATTGGGATACATCCATATGTATTAATTCTGTGGCCGAGGCCAATTCTGTGGCAGAGGCCACAGACTCATTATCTTTTCTTTGCTGGGGGGGACTTCTCCTTCTCGTCATTCTGATGAAGAGAGATTGCAGGGTTGTCCAGAGCCCAAGTGTTGACTGGGACCCAGGCCGTGCGCCCTTGTTTTATAGAGATCTTAGGGATGTGGGCTTCTTCCTTAAAGAGTTTATTTATTTATTTGAGAGAGAGAGAGACAGTCAGCAAGAAAGGGAACCCAAGCAGAGGAGTGGGAGAGGAAGAAGCAGGTTCCCGGTGGAGAAGCCCGATGAAGGACTCCTTACGGAGCGTTGTGATCACACCCTAATCCGAAGACAGGTGCTTGGTGACTGCGCCACTCAGGCGCTCCGGGTTGTGGGCTTCTTGATTTTTCAGCCTGCCTTCTGGGGGAGGGGCCTGCCTGCAGGTACTCAGAAAACCCTGTTTGGGTAGAGTCTCTGTGTCCCTTGCGAGGGGGGATGGGGATGGGCACCCTGTGAGCCGGTATTTCCGGGCTTTTGTTCTCTGGCGGCTTTCCCTGGCGGTTTGCTATGCCTCTTCTGAGAGAGCAGCAGCGGCTGAAATTCAGCCTCTGTCTCAGAACAGAGGGATCGCGGATCGTTCTCCACTGATGTTCTGGCCACTTTAACTCTGTTTTCTGTTGGTGCTGCTCAACCCTGCAGCATCCCGGGCTGTGCGCCCCACACCCGGCGTCCCAGCCCTCACTTACAGGGCTGGCGCGTCTCTGTCCTTTGTGTTTCCAACCCCGCCAGCCGCCTGACGCCAGCCGTCCCGCGCGGGCTCCCGGAGCTCCCCATCTCAGTCTGGTGTCTCGCGGGTGCTGACCGCGAGTCCGCCTGCTCCCCCATGCAGGTGGCCCTCCAGCCGCCAGCCGCCCAGCGCACGCTCCCGGAGCTCCCGGTCTCAGCCTCGATCCAGTGAGCACACCGGAGCTCCGGAGCTCCGTGAGATGCTTGGTGGCGCATGCTCCCGGCTCACGGACTCAGTCTGCTGTTTCCAGAGTGTGGGTCCGCGGTCGCCTGCTCCCCGGTGCAGGTGGCCCGCCAGCCACCCTGTGCGCGCGCTCCTGGAGCTCGCGTTCTAAGTCTGCTGTCTCGCGGGTGCCGTCCGCGAGTCCGCCTGCTCCCCCGTGCAGGTGGCCCGCCAACCGCCAGCCCTCCCGCGTGCACTCCCGGAGTTCCCGTTCTCAGTCTGCTGTCTCAAGTGTGCGGGTCCGCGGTCTGTCCGCTCCCCCGTGCAGGTGGCTACTGCTTCCCANCCCCTTGTAGGTGGCTACCGCTTCCCGGTGCCCTGACACGGCGGCTCCCTCCCCCTTCTGTTTAGCTTCCTATATCTGTGTGCGGTTTCATGGCTCCCCGCTTCGTACCTCGATACTCAGCGCTGGAGATGTTCATTTGTAGAGATCCAGATGTATCTTCCTGCGTCTCAGGCTGATTCCGTGGATGTTCCTGCTGGTCTGGTACCTATCCAGCTCAACTCAGGGGATGGGCTGAAAAAGGGGTCCCCTACTCCTCTGCCATCTTAACCTCCTCCCCAATGGACATCACATTTATGCTCAGTTGCGACTATTGCATTTCAGAAATATGTTTATGTATAAGAGATGCATAGAAGAGTGTTACAGGTGGAGGCTTTTAAAAGGAGCCCTTCTGCAATCTCTTCTCTAAGTTTATAATTAGAGTGCTTATATAATTCTACTTTCATTTACTGTATGTGCCTCTTTTAGGAAAGAATCTGACTTCTTACTCTTTCTCTGCCATGAAATTTCTCTCAATAAGGCCTCTCTGGAATCTTATATTGCCTGTTCCAAAAGGAACTTTTTAGTCCTTACCTCAATTATACTCTAACTCCTTTGATAATTTGCCAGTTTAACCATCATGAATATGTGTGTGTGTGTGTGTGTGTGTGTCTTTATATATTTACCATTGGATTTCAGAAATTGGGCTATTATGTGCCTTGGGAGATTTTCTTCAAATTTATTATGTTTGGCTTTAGAATCTGTAAGTTTCACTTTTCCACCAGGTTTGAGAAGTTTGGAACCTTTATTTCTTCAAATATTTTTCTGGTTTTTTCTCTTCCTTTTTGAGAACTCCAATTACCTATATGTCAGACTGTTTGATTTTGTCCCATAGGTAACTAGGTTCTGTTCATCAAAAAAACAAAAACAAAAGTAAAACCTTTTTTGTCTCTTCTTCAGATCAGGTAACTATTAATCTATGTTCAGGTTCATTGGCTCTTTGCTCTGTTGTCTCTAATCTCTTCGTAAACCCACTGATTTATTTTTTTATTTCAGGTATTTTCTTTTTTAGCTCGAATTTTCCATTTGATCCTTTCATATATATTATCATTTCTTATCTCTTTTCTCATTATGGGCATATTTTCCTTTACTTCAATGAGCACCATTATAATAGCCACTTTAAGTTCTTTATTGGATAATTTCAATAGTACATCATTTTAGTGTTAATTCAACTATTCTCTTCTTCAGGAAACCTTCCTTAACCCCAGCTGGGTTGACGTAGACTCATTTCTGCTCTCCAAGAGTTCAGGATACATTTCTTTCTTATTTTTCATTATATAATGTGTTTACATGCCTATGTTACCAACTAGATTGTAAAGTTTTCGAGGACTTTTCCTCTCTTTTTCCTCTATGTTCCTCCTAGTTTCTAGCATACTAATTGGAAAATAGTATATATTAAATAGATGTTTTTTTAATTATATGGAATTTAAGGAGGTAGTACGGCTCATTTTTCAGGTAGAACATACTAGAAAGCAAGAACTGGAGTTTGGGTCTCAGTTTTATACAACAGAAACTAAATTTGGTAATATACCTAAAGTTGGAAAAGTTTTGGGAACTGATTCATACTATCTAATATTATAATAAATTGGTGCATAAATTAGGCTTTTCTATAGGTTAAAAGACAGTAGTGAATATGTCTTTCTAATGATTAATCTATGTCTTCTTTGCAGGATATAATATTTCTGGTGTTGTGGGTCTGGGAAATGAACTTTGTAATCAAAATATCATAACCTATAGTAAAATAAATGTAGTTATATTAAAGGATAACTCATTTAAAGTAAAAAGCCTTGTAAACCATCCTTACCCCTTGACCTGGTATAGTCTGAGCATGAGTATGCTTTCTACGTGTTCTCCCTTAGATAGTTGTGGGTAAATACAGAATACAGATATCCTTCTTTTTAAACTCACTCATTTTTTTCCCCCTCTCACATCCTTGGAGACCACTTTTAAACTTAGATTCATTCTTTCTTCAGCTGGATTACAGGTTTAAAAAATCTGCACTGTATTTGTAAATGTTTCTGAGTTTCTATATTCACTAGTCACTTTGTTTGAATTTTCATAAAACTCAGCTTTTAACAAGGTTTCCGTTTCCCTAAGTTGATTTCAAGACAGTTAATTATCCTTATCCATTTATATGTAATTTATTATAATTACTTTAACCCTAAAGCTAACATTATTTCATAGTACTGAAGACATTTTTCTTTAGTCCTTAAACAACTATATAAGTTCTTAACTAAGTGATAAACAACTTAAGGGTGTTTATCCATCCATGCATCCATCCATCCATCCATCCATCCAACCATTCTTCTATCCATAACCTACCCCGTTATATATTGAGAGGCAGGCAATTTACTAGCTGAACCAGAGAGATACAGCTACTGCTGTCATAGTGCTTCTTATAGTCTATTACCAAAAAAATAAGAATAAAAATAAATTGTTAAACAAATAGTGGAAAACAGAAGTGTAGTGAGTGTTACAAGAAAAACGTTCAGGGAGCTTTGAAGACATACAACAACCTAACTAGAAACAACCTAAACTAGAAATCATGGAAGGTATTTCTGAGAAAATGGCACTAACTTGAAAGCTAGAGGATAAGCCAAAGTTAGCTGAAGAAGAGACTGGTGGGAGGGGAGAGAGTCATGTTTTAGAAATTAAAGGAGTTCAATTTTGGGTGCAGAATACAAAAGGAAGAATGATGGGAGATGAAATGAGAAAATACAAAATAGAGGTATTTCTTTGAAAGATTCTTAAATATGCTTTTTAGAACTGTAATCTCATTGTGTTTAAACAGTAGTTATTAATTTTTAATACAGATGATTTGAAAGGAAATAAAAAAGGAATATAATTCTACTATCCAAATAACTTCTGTTGGTATTAAAGCACACTAAAAAAGCTACATGTTCAAATTGACAAAATTTCACGTGATACAGAAAACCATCAAATAAAAATGAAAGTCTCCAACTATCAGCCTAATCAAACTCCTTAAATTTAACTACACTTAATGTTTTGTTGAGTTCCTTCAGGGGTGAGAAATAGGTATATTTATCTAATTAATTATCTATATGTATTTACCTTAATGTATTATCCTGTCCTATTATCTACTATTCTACGTCTAGATTTAATATGTCATAGTATATTTTGGATATTTTTTTTATTAACACACACAGAATCATCTCATTCTTTTTAACAGCTATGTATTACTCTGTTATGAGAATGTGCCAAAAATCAAGTTATTATCTGTCAGTTCCCGACCTGCCCTTCTGCAACTCTGTAAACCATGTTTCCATGTGCTACCCTGCTCTATCCCCCACTTTCCATTCATCTCTGCCAATAGGGGCAGTAGAAGAATGGAAGGCTGGAGGATGGAGAGTGTCCTCCCTGTTTTCTTTCTATTCCCATTTCCTTCAATTCCTAGTCCTATTTGCTTTCTGTTCCGTCTCTCACTCCAGCCTCACCTCTCCCTCCTGAAAATAGCAGTTAACTCCAGTAGCAATGATTGATACTAATTTTCAGTTTTCTAACACACCCAGAATCCACTCCTTCAGGGTCCCTCAGAAACACAAGTACCACCTTAGCCACTTCTTAGAAATCTGGGTGGGACCACAGTACGACTTCCATGGGCCCTGAGCATTTAGGCCTTTGTGAGCTCCTCATCAGTAATAGAATAAAAACTACATTTTATGATGGCATTAGTATAAAGACAAATATATTAATATTATTATAAAAAATGTTTTCTTTGACCTTAAAGTTTATTCTTCTTTTGATTTTAAAACAAATCAAAATATTCTCATGAGCCCATAAAATTGTTTTGGGTCTAGGCACTGTGTCTACATTGCTTAATGGGTAAGTTAGCCCTTGTTTTGGGTCTCTGATCCACAGAGCTCTCCCTCCTAGCTCAGAAGCACCAGTACCATTACAGAGATGCTTTTTCCTCAAAACTCTAGGCCTCAGCTCCACGGGTGCCCTTCCTCTCATTTGTTTTGGTAATTCTAACCTGTGTTGGCAGAAGTCTCTCTCCTTGACTTGCAAATGACCGCTTTCTTGCTATGTCCTCATGGGGTTGTTCCTCTGTCTGTTTTCTGTGTCCTGATTTCTTTCTATGAAGACACCAGTCATATTGGATTAGGGCTCACCCTAAGGACTCCATTTTAACTTAATTACCACTTTAAAGTTTCCACAGTCACACTCTAAAGTACTGGAGGTTAGAGCTTAAATACTCCAATTCTGAGGGAGGACACAATTCAGCCCATAATAAGTGGACTTGCCAATGCTTATTTAACCAGAATCATATTGATAAGCATTTTTGTCATTCATTTTCAGCTATTACAAACATGTTTTAATGAACATTTTTGAATATATATCTGAACAAATCCTTGTGAGTGTAGCTGTGGCATTAACTTCCTAAGAGACCGCAGGATACCTTCATTTTTAATTTATAGTTTTCATAACTATTGCCTTGTTGCATTCCTGAAAGTTTCAAATTCCTGCTCAGAATATATGAGCTTGCCATCATTGTCATCAAATTCTACATTTTGCTGATCTGATGAGTGAAATAAGGTTATATAGCTGTTTTTATTTATATTTCTTTAAATATGAGTCAGGGTAAACATTTCTTTTATATGTTTGTTGTCTGTATTTCTTTTTCTGTAGATTGCTTGTTCATACAGTTAGCTGGTTTTCTGTTGAATGTTTGCTTTTTCTAATTGGTTTTCATGTGGTTGCCATCATCTCTGATTTCTTTATCTGTATTTATATTTGCACATCAACTAGTTAACTTGTCGTTATCAGTTAGAAATGACCTCCAACATAAATTCCTTTATGATCTTTCCTACCAAATGCCTGGATCACGATCTCTACTGAATTTCGGGCTTACTTATCTACATTTAGCACTTGTCATACCTTGTTATATACCATTTAAATTGCTTTTTACTTTTTTTGTCTTCCCCAATAGAGTACAATCCTAAGAGCAGAGACCTTGATTTGTTTATTGGTGAAGCCTAGGTAATTAACAGTGTCTACTCTAAATAGTATTATATATATAGATATAGATATTTTATATATTTTATAGCTATATATATCTATAGATATATAAATATATCTTTCTATATATATATTTTTTGAGATGGCTGAAGGAAGGAAGGAAAGGATCAGTGAAATTTTTATTGAGCCATATCTCATAATGTTTCAAGTTTAAGAACCATTGATTCATTTGGAGACCTAGTCGTTAACGTATTTCCTGTGTATAATTCTGGTTACTGAATTTAGCCAAAAAGTAAATACAATGGTTGTGAGCAAAATGTAGTTCTTCTTATCACAACAGAGGGTGTTTTATTTATTTATTTATTTATTTATTTATTTATTTAATTTTTTTCAGATTTTAAAAAGCAGTTTGATTATTTTTAGGTAGTGGCCATCTAAGTTGCTCAGGGATAGTTCATAATTGAGATTTGTTTGCCTTGTCTTCTCAACAGAGGCAAGTCTGTATAGCAGTTAAGAACTCGGGTGCAGGAGCTCATGCATTTCAATCTTTGTTCCACCACTTCCAGCTTTGTGACCCTGTCCACGTTACCTAAGTGGTCTGATCTCTAGTCTTGCCATCTGTAAAGTAAGGATATTATTATCTGCTACTACTGTTGCTGGAAGAATTAAAAGAGATAACATTTACTGAACACAGCACAGAAGGATTAAGACAGTAGATATTGTTATTATTTATACTGTTTTCCTTACTTAAGGAGTGGGAGCATCCTTAGAGAGTGGTGGATTGGGAATATTTTCACTGACCTATTGCTTCTCAAGGATGATGAGGTAATATATACTTAGATTACCACAGAAAGTAAATCAGCATTGACTACAAGATAGTCACAGTGTGGAAAAGGGACCAGTCTATCAGTTGGTAAGGTAACAGTTTAAGCTGTTATATGTGTGTGCATACACTGATGTATCTACATACATTCTTACATATGTAAGTATACAACCAGCCCGTGAATCTCATTAGGAAAACACTGTTGTTGCCCCCTCTAAATATTTCTAAAATGCTGGGTTTTTATTTTATTATTTCTTTAGTCTTATAGAATGCCCCTCATATTCATTTTCATTTTATTTAATCTATATAAAAAGATTTGTGAAATATGATACACAGAGAACTGTGTCTTGAGCCACCATAGGATTGATTCTGGTCAAGTGCAAAAATGAAAGCAGAATTCTTAATTGGTTCTAGTGATGCCTGATTATTCTGGAGTCTGTCTGAAATGGAATGCATTTTTTTTTTTTGTGGTCAGTTTTGTGGTTGAAAGAAGAGGCAGCTGCTTGAATGGTGAGCTGTTTCTCACCATACCTGAAATTAGAGGACCATTTTGAATGGGCAATTCTTTGCATTTTTCATAGCTGACTTGAAGAAATTCAAACACCATGGAAAGAATAAGCCATTCTTATTTAGAACCTTTTCCAAGTAGTTGTTTTCTGATTCCTTTCTAATGTAAAGGCTAGTCTGGATGCACCTACCGGACAAATACTTAAAGACTTGGGGACTTTTAGAATATTGTGTTTAGTATTCTGGTACAAGGACTGAAGATCAATCTATCATCTATCTATCGATCTATCTATCTATCTATCTATCTGTATATCTATCTATCTTCAACCACATGCTTTAATTTTGAATCCACTGACCATACTTCTATTGCCTTGAGAGAAAAACATCTCTCACAGTGTGTGTCAGTCTGTAGTTTTTCAAATCTAAAATGCATTTTATTCCACTTATGTTTGTTACTGTGGTTATGTCTGGGTTATATAATTATGAACAATTTTAACTTTTTCACTAGGCTTTATAAATTTACCAAAAATGCTAACTACATGTTTGTTTAATTAGAAATAAGAAAAATAAGAAAATGCCCATTAGATTTCTGCCCACGCAAGGAATTGACTTGTAGCTACCTGATTCCCCTGATCAATTAGGAAACAACCCGTGCTTTAGAAAAATTGGAATGGAACCAAATATAGCTATTCAAAATCAATACAGGTGACTGGATATCAACCACAGCATCAATAAAATCAGAAGAAGAATTGATAAAATGCAAAGTTGATGTTACCTCTGATGATTTTAACTTAGTGAAATAAACCCTAAGGGAAAAATCAAGTAATTTCCTAACTTCAATTTTAAAGAGAGGAAAACAAAAACCTTTTACCAAACTTCATGCAGGGATGAGTCAGAAAGCTTCAATTCAGTCCAGCATACATTTATTCTGTGTCTACTGTCTACTCTCCAGATATCACAACATGCTCAAGATTCAAACAAGAAATCAAGTATCATGGAACAAGTGTTTTAAATAAACAAGGAACATGTCTAGAAAGATGTAAGCCAAAATTACTGGAGGTTTGTGCTGCAGAGTAAGATTACAGATGATGGTTCTTCTCATTTTGTTTATTTGTCTATTCTCAAATTTGTATGTGCATGTGCGTGTCCCTTATATGACTTTACTATCCATATTTGATCCTCATTCTCCTTTGTAACCTTTATTTCTGCTTCCACTTTCCATAATTATTCTGCTCTCTGAGTAATAGCGTATTTGTGGGAAGGAGCATTTTGTACATCAGTTTTTTACTCTATTTCCTATTCTTGCCAATAGCCTGCCAATCTAAATACCCCCTGCTTCAAACGGTCCCCTATGCTCTGTGAAGACCTCTCTGACCCTGAATTCCTAAACAGTTATTTCTCTGAGTGATGGGCATTTTGTGATAAAGTGTCTTGTATTCCTATTTTATTTACCCTATATGGTACTTTACATTTCAAAGCAATTTTACATATATTATTTTGTGTCATTCTGTGAAATAGGGTAGATATGATCTCTATTTTTAGTGTGTGGGAAAACAGCAGAATTAAGTGACTTGCTTCCATTTTTAAGGAGCCAAGACCAAGAATACAGTGTTTCTGACTCTTGATATAATTTTATTTTCAGTATATGGAGCTACACTAAGTTTACTTTTGCTCTTGGATGAAACTGTAAGTGAATTCTATGAGCTCAGAGACTCTTTAAACCTTAAGAATACAGTGTGCACAATAGGTGCTCAATAAAATCATTGATTGTTTAATGTTTTGACAAAGTCTATAAAGCAAATAAACATAAATCAAAGCAAATTTCCTAGCTCATTGTTAACAGATAAACTTTTCAGTATTAAAATCTGTAGATCTGCTCTTCTTCAAGATTTTATTTTACTATTTCATTTGTAGGTATTTGTATCTGTTTAAGAAATAGAGGGAAAAAATTAGCATTTAGAGAGAAAAGACGACACTTTTATTGACCTAAAGCGCAAGTTTACTAGAGGAATGACTGATTGAGGGGAAAGGGGCATAACTGTCAAAAACTCTCACTGGAGTAGGAGAAAAGGAAATCAGGGGAAGAGGAAAGCACAATGAAATATTGTGATGTTGAATTTTGGATTTTTGTATATTTTGTACTTCTGGATTTTATGTATTTCTGACAAGGGTGGAGAGAGCAGGATCTCACAGAGATAAGGCAAGATTCAATAAGGTTTGTAGATACTGATGAGATCTCTGTTCCCTGGTTGGTTGCAAAGTGGACGAAAACCTAGCTTGCCAACTGAAGAGTGGTAAAATTTCATGCTGAGCTCTTAGTGTTTCTGTCTGAGTTGGCTGGAGTGAGGAGCAAGGTGAACCGCTCACAAGCTAAGGATAAGCAATACCCAGGGGAGAGTAAATGTTTTTCTCATTGCAGCAAAAGACTAAATCTAGTTATGCAAACAATGATGACAGGAGAGCAAGGATACTGATGGATAAAAAAGCGTACTATACAATTCTATCAATCTTTGTGAAATTTATAATCTTAAAATAATTTTTTGTGTTATAATGTGTTATTGAAATATATATATATAATATTCTTTATGTTTTGTACAGAAATAATAGTGGGTCAAAGCATGTGCTTCATCTCTCTCCTTTCTTGGATAATTTCTTATGGAAGGTACTTTCATCCATCCAACATTTAATTTATCAAGCACTGTATATACCAGCTCCAATACTAGGCCCTGGAGTTGTAATTGTGAAGTAAAGAGACCTGAGCTCAGGTCTGGAAACTGGGCAAAGTATCAGACTTTTTATTAGAGTGACCTTCTCAACCTCTTAATTACCCATCCTTGATGAATACCCTTGGGAGCTGCCAGTCTACCTGGGTCCTAGGTACATTCTACTAACTCTCTCCATAGTTTTCTTCAGCGCAGGCATCCCTTCTTGCTGCTCAATATAATAATTATGCCTACCTTGCTTCTGATCAATAAGTACTGTCACATTTCCTTTAGCAGTTCCTTTTTTCATCACCCCCATTGCTATCCTTGTGTTGTAGCAGCATCTCTCACTGGCAGGGGTGGCTGACACCAGCCATCACTGTGGTTCTAAAAATGCTGACCCCTTCTTACCAATGCATTTTGCTCTTTGGTAATAGGTGATTCCTACAAGCTTTCCCATGGAATGAAGTTGGCTGGAGGTTGTCTGCTTTATGTAGCATACCTTGGATCTCATCTTCCATGGCAGTTCCAGCGTTTCACTTAGTATGGACCATTACTAATTTTGTCAACTCCTAATTCAGGGTGTTTATAATGTCTTTTGTTTTTCCTGTGTTTTGGTTTGTTTGTTTGTTTGTTATGTAATGGCTTTATTGAAATATAATTCACATATCATACAATTTACCCACTAATTCATTATCTCATATAATCCTCACAATAACCCTCACAAATGTTATTATTATCACCATTTACATCTAAGGAGATAATGTCTTAATGAGGTTGAATAGCCCAAGGCCACACAGTTGGGAAGTATTGGAGCCTAGATTTGAATCCAGTATTGTTTGATTCCAAAGGCCTACTGTACTTGTTCTTAAAATGTCTACTTACACAAAAATTGCAAACTCTTCCCCTTATTTTAAACAAGCATTATTTTGGCTTCTCAGTCAATTCCCTGACCTATGAAGTCATTATCATTATTAATAACTCATATTTATATGTAGGAACATATAGTATTCAATAAATATGATTTAATTTTGTATTTTATTCTCATAACATATTTGGAAAGTGACTGGGTGGGGAGTGAATTCTGATGGGAAAAATAAGATGTAAGATAGCCAACAGACCAGTTCAAGGTAAAAAAAAAAAATTAGCTGGTTCTGGGAATAAGAATGGAAGTATGTCACAAGCCTCTGACCAAGGACGTTTCCTACGAGGGCCTCGTGCTGCCTGCATGGAAGATTCTTGGTGGGAATATTGGCACTAACTGATAACACTCCAGAGAAATGCTTCCAGGCAATAGTGGAGGAAGCTGGGGACCAGTGTAGGCAGTCTGGGGACATCGCTGACTACACTGGAGCATGGCCAACAGGCTGGAAGGCCTGTGAACTCAACCCAAGTGCAGCTTGAAGCGGTTGTCGTCTTTGCGCAGTTGAGGACATTAAAACCTGGTGCCTTCTTGCAAAGGCTTGGTCTGGAAGCAAGAATTCAACCACACACTTAACCAAAGCTTCATGACTAAACCTGAGTCATTGTAGTTACCGGAAGAATTCAAAGATGGATGAATTGACATCTTTCAGTGTTTGTTTTTTATGTTTGTTTGTTTTGTTTTGTTTTTTTGTTTATTCGGCAAAAAATGGCCCAACACTGCGTGTAAATAATTATAAATAAAACAAAAAGTCAGAAGAGCTGCTAGTTAATATTTAATGACCAGTTCTCTGGCAGAAGTGCACATTCCAAAGATTTCCCAACCAGTCATGTTTATACTGCTATAAACTGCAACAGGCCCAGCTTTTCTCTGGGGTTAGAGCACACTCCAAGAGCTAATATTCCTCCTACCTGAGAACTTTAAAAATGGTCTAAAAATCCATATCCGGGGATTTGCTGGTTCCTTGTTGAACCAGGAGAAGTTAGTAGCAAAAACCACCTTCTTGTTTATTACAGAAGATTATGGGAATCTATTTTGGAATAGATTATGAAAATACCTATTTTTGCCAGCTTTGTCAGAGAAGGGAGCTTATGTTCAAAGAGGCCAAGTCATTTCAAACTTTGGTATGCAAGCTCTTTGTTTCCCCCAAATTAGGAAAAGAACATGACCTTAAAGGAAATGAAAAAGCTCGACAGGAACTTCTGTAAATTATAATATTCTGACTTACCACTTTTTAAAAAATTCAGATACTAGGAGTCATTAAACAAATAAAACTAACATTTTTGTCGTTCTTAGTGTAAGGAATACTTTGCATATGTTATTGAATTTGACTCTGCTAAGTTTCTGAGGATTCGTGAAATGCTAGAGTAATAGGAGGTATCCCTGAGTATGTCAGGAAGTGTGAAGCAGTGGTGTTCGCATGGAACAATTAACCCACCGAATCCCTTCCCAAGGAACATCATAGTCTTGCATTCCTATTAACAGCTGAGTTGGCTAAAGGATTCTTTATTTTGGCTTTATTAAATAGCACTGGGGCAGGGTTATCTATTTCCAAATGAATATGCTATATGTACACAAGACCATGTGGTGTATAGATCAAATCTTTAATTAGTAATTAGCATAAGAAAAACTAAAAGGAAGTGATGAGGTTTATAGGAAAAAAACTTCCCAGTTACAAATCAAGAGATGAAAGTGCTATTGAGAGCAGCAATTTCAGCAGCCTACATTTATTCAGTTTTTAGTTTGTGCCAAGAACTGTTTTAGACTTTTTCTCTATTGCCCATTTAATCCTTGTAACCACCCTCTGGAGTAGATACTGTTGTTATTCCTGTTCTGTGGAAGAGGACACTGAGGGATTGAGGCGTTAAGTAACTTGCTCAAGGGCATTGAACTTCTAAGTGTAGTTGCTGGGATTCAAAACCTGGAAATCTAACTCTGGAGCTCATGCTATTAACTGCTCTGCTAAATTGCCTTTTGATTAGCAGCTCTACCCTTGCTAAGTGAGCATGGTCAATGTTCTTTATTTTTTTTTCAATCTATTCAAATTATCTGATACCTGCCATTGCTACTCCCACAAAGTTGTTTTCAGGATTAACTGAACTAATATATTTAAAAGCACTTTAAAAGATAATGTGCTTTTCAAATGTGAGGTGATATTATTACATTGTATACAATGGTTAGTTACTCAGAGCAATGGTCCATTAAATGGTCAGCAATGAGTGCATTTGGTATACTAATAAACCGAACCACCGTAATAGGCTTCTTTGAGATGTACACATTAGTTCTTCCCAGAACTCATGAGCAAGTCAAGGCTCAAACTGCCTCTGCACACAGTTATTTGGAGATACATAGGCATATTTCTGGAAACAGGGAGGAACTGCTGTAATTGTTTGCACATGCAGACATTGTCTCAAATTATGATTTTGCTATTTCAGAGATTCCCTTGTCATAACTACCAAAATGACACAAGCAGTACTTTTTTGTAATCTCCATATTTGACGCATGAAAGAAGACTTAATTCCTGTTTGAATAAACAACATAATAAGGTTATTGAGATTAGAGACCATTACTATATAAAATTATGTCTAAGTGGCAGATATAATTAACATTGGATTGTAATTACACTAATTACAAGTCACATTAAGACACTCCAGTAATGACAAAGTGAGAACCCTATAATTGAATGGAATAAGTAGGGAAACATGCTGCTCACACTAATTACCTAAATGAGCTAATATGTCTTCAGAGTGACAGTCTTGCTCAATGTTATTACGCAGACGAGGCAGTTGAGTGAGGTATTTTTGAAACATATATATATCTTTTTTTTTTTCTAATTTTCTTCCTTTATTCTCTCCAGGACGTATTTCAAGTCATCAGCAGCTTCAGAATTTCTCTCTTGAGCCAAAGAAAATGAGAGCTTTCTCTAACCTTGTTGAAAAAAAAAAAGAGCACATACAATCAGGATACATAAAGCCTGGTACGACTTTAATCTTAGTGTATGTGGAATACACTTATCACCAACCAGTTCCTTGGACTTGCTAAGGCTTTCCCATTTCTCCTCTGTCCTGTCTTTCCCAGTTTACCAAAATCAAGCCACACCAGCTTACTGTGTAGTTTGCAGCATTGAGAACCAGTATGTTGTGGGTTCTGAAGTACCAAACATGGCTTCCAGAAGCCCGGCTCCAGAGAGGCCCTGGAGAGTGATAAAATCTCAATTATTCAGAACAATTAGTACCAGCATTGCACTGGAACTCACATTGCAGCCCAAGCTGTTAAGTGAGAAGATAAAATAATGCTGGAATATGAATTCATGGCACTGTAAAAGTTTATTTTTTGTTGTTTCTTTTCCCTCCTCCAATACCTTTCCTCTATATACCTCTATCTGGGGCACTGCTTGGGTAAGGAGAAAAAAAAAAAAAAAAGGAAACAGACTGCAGCTATTTAAAACCTTAAAAGAAGAAATTTTGTTTTTAAGGCAGGAATATCACAATATGTAGGAAACAGAATTAATGCGTTTAAATCGATAAATAATGCTGAGTGCAGCTTTTCTTTCTCTTGTGGTGGTAAAGAAAGAAAATGGTGCCAGAAATGCCTATGTCAGTGGGGCTTTCGAACCGTTTCTGTACATTCCTCTTTTTTCTTGTATTAGTGCAAATGGGATTTCCTTTTCTTTGTCCAGCAACTGCAGTTTTGCCTCTAAAGAACCAGGTTTATGGGTTTCTAACACAAAGTAATAAGCCAAGTTTGCAAGGTTCATTAATAAGTTGATACTACGTTAATCCAAAGGTGGCAATTTGGCCCTCCTACTCCGTTAATATTTGGCATGTAACTCAGAAATAATGACCCTGTTCTCTTGAAAAACTCTACTTCCAGGGTTTTGCAATCATCAATCATATTTTATTTCAAGGTGGACTTTGTGTTGAATTTGAATGAGGGGTTATACTCAATTAATTCTGTAGTTATACAAACTCATATAATCAAACATTAGGAGTTTACATAAGAGGTTGTTGATTGAAATAAATAGTGTTGGAGGCCAGCCTTCTACTAATGGCCATGCAAGTCAGAGGCTAATGAATCTGGCCATGGTTAATCTAAGATGAACAGGGGGGTGACTAAGATTTTATCCTTAGCACTATCCTGTTCTCATTGATGATTCTGCAAGTTACTCATATCTCTGTTTTCATAAGATATCAATCCAATGGTTCTTTGCAACTTAGTTAGAGTCCTTGTGGCTTAAAACAGCTCAAGAACTTATTTCATTTTATGTCACTACCTCTAGGTAAAGAATTAGCCAAGTTGACAGAGGAATCAGATACCACAGACTAGGCGAACTTTCTCTAAAGACCCTGAGATAGATAGATAGATAGATATATCTATATCTATCTATCTATCTATATATAGATGGATAGATATATAACTATATATATAATATATATATAGTTATATATATATAATACGTATTTTTTTTAACAACTCTTTAAAATTGTAAAAGCCATTCACCATTCTGGGCTTGCTGGACTATAAGCTTTTTGGGCTGTAAAAGGCTACAGGTAGAATTTGGGCCACAGAGTCAACCCCTGCCCCAGACTAATGTAATTGAGTATCACATTGAATAATTGGTCTTTAATAGAAACTAAATATAAAACTACTTAAATCAACTCTTCCTAAGATACTGAGAAATAAAATGTATATCATAGATATTTAAAGTTACAGACTTTTTTTTTTTTTCTATTTATACTTGGGCAAGTTGCTGTACTGGGCAGATCAAAGCTTAAGAAAGGGAAGGCAGTTTCTATACAGGCCATGGGAGCAGCCTTGCCTGGGTCAGAGCCACAGAGAAGTAAGGAGGACACCTGTGCAAGATTGGAGATGAGGGGCTGCTTATACACAGAGGGTTGATCAAATAAGTAACTATGTTAAGGATGAGGTGACCTAGGTATCAGAAGATGGTTACAAACATGGAAAGGAATATAACCAAGAAGAACCTTTAGTTTTCAGTGCATATAGATACATAAAGAAATACAGAATATATGAATACAAATATAGATGTAAATTATGTATATGTTCAAGTATATATATACATATATGTGTATATATACATGCTCTCTCTTTCTCACACACACACATATATGCATATATATATATGTAGCAGACCTGGGGCCCAGATTGTCACTTCATAATATCATGAACAGACCTAGTACCCAGATTGTCGCTTCACGATATCATTTTCCACCAAAAGAAACCAATGTTCCTAGGAGAAATGGTTGACTCTACATAGTTGATTGAGGCAAGGCACATATCAGTCTAGAAGACCTTTCTTATTCCAGGAAAAAATTTTAAAAAGGTCACAGAATAATTGGGTGGATAATGTCAAAAAGATCCAGAAACCAGTTTGAAGGGACTCCCACTAGACAAGCCAGGGATAATTTCAGCATCAAAATGAAAAGTGACAGTAACAGAATAGTACTTTTTCAAAAAGTTAGGAAACAATTAATACATTGAAAGTTTGATAAAAGATGGGAAATTTACATGGTTTTAAAATATCTCCCTACAAAATACTCATTAATTAGAAAGGAGGCTAGGAAGAGTATTTTATGGAGGAAAAGCCTGGCAGACACCACCTTAATCACCGATCAAAGTGAGCATCATCAGTCATGGGACAAATCCAAATTGTATGCCCCCTAATAGGATGCAATTAGAAAAACATGGCCATCACTCTTGGGATATTCTCATCAAAAAACATAGCTTGAATCCAATCATGAGGAAATATTAGACAAACCTCAGCTGAAGAATATTTTACAAAATAACTGGTCCCTAACTCTTCAAAAGCACAAGGTCATAAAAGTCAAGAAATGACTGAGAAGAATTTCTATGTGAAGAATAAAGAGATACGATAACTAAATGAAGCACATAATTCTCAACTAATTATTTTTCTATAAAAGACTTGGTGGGGACAATTAGCAAAACTTGAATGGGGTCTAAAGATTAAATGATTATAATGTATCAATGTTAATTTTCTTATTTTGATCATTGGATTGGTTATGTTGGAGAATACCCTTGTTAGTAGGAAATGCACATGAAAGATGATGGGGCATTAGGTTGACAGATTACTCTAAAATAGCTCAGAAAGCAGAAGCGTTTGTCCTGTACTTCTCAATTTTCTGTAAATTTGTAAATGTTTTAAAATAAATATAGCTTTAAACTGAGTTGTCTTATAAATATATTGAAATAAAAGTATAATTAAAATGAGATTTCTAGGGTGCTTTCCTATAGGAAGATAACATTGTGGAGTGCATAGAGTGTGGATTTTGAAATCTGTAAAATCTGGATTGGAATTTGGTTCAAAATTTAATAGCTGAATGGTTTTGGCTAAGCCACATAACTATCTTAAGAGTTAAATGCACCTTGTATTATCTATAGTGTAGTGCCATTAATAAATGTGAGAAAGTTTATTTAATGGGCCAAATATAGTGTTTGGGACATAGAAGGTGCTCGCTAGAAGCTAATAATAGTAGAGATAAATTGTAGTAATAATAATAACAGTCATAAAAATAATAATAATAACAACAACAACAACAACAATAATAATAGGAGTGGTAGCAGCTACAGGAGTAGTATTGTCAGTGATGTTAGCAGTCATAGTGATGGTAGGAATAGACTTTTTACTACCATAGTAGCAGTAGCTGTTGTTGTCACAGGCAGCATTATTATCATGATCATCGTGGGTCCTCTCCGGGAGGGTTGATCTGGGTGGTCTGCTATAGGAAAGAGCTTCAGTAATCATAATACATCATGGGAAAAGAAGTATCAGGCAAGAGGATGGGGGAGGAACAATTATATGGGTGGAAAACATCCTCATTATCAAAGATGAGTCAATACCTAGAAAGAATCCATGACATTTCCATCCAGTGATCCCACTTTCTTACTAAATATTATAGAAAAACACTGGGCTCCACTCTTGCTTTCTCCAACACCCACCCACAGCACACACAGACGTGCAATTCCTATACCTCATGTCAAGCACACTGATCTCCTTATCTTCTGAAGCTTGCTGTTTTCAGGGTATTGTGTGCATCAGAAGGCATATCAGCGTGGAAGTCAGTTGAGTATCTTGAAATTGCTGCAATATGTCAATACATGATTCTCCATGTTCCTGCTCTGATATATACATACATATGTGTGTGTGTGTGTGTGTGTGTGTGTATTTTTTTTTTGAGAGAGAGTGTGTATATGCATGCACAAGAAGGGGGGGCAGAGGAAGAGAGAGAATCTTAAGCTGGCTCCGCATTCCAGCACGAAGCCTGACAAGGGGTTCAATCTCATGACCCTGAGATCATGACCTGAGCTGAAATCAAAGAGTCGGATGCTTAACTGACTGAGCCACCCAGGCACCCCTAGACTTTAAACTATAAACAGAAATTGTCTCATATTCCTTTTTTAACCCTTCAGGGTTCAATATGTTATACTGCAGGGAATGGACCTCCTGCCAGTGTTTTTGTGTCTAATAATATTATGCTTAAAGACCTTTCCAGATATCTCTCAACTTTGCTCTGGACCAATAATGATTTATAGTCCAGGTCTCTGTTTGAAAGTCCATTTATAAATATAACCACTAATGATGAAGAAAATGAACATTCAATTTAGGCCTCATTTTCCCTACTCTTATTTTCTCAGCACTTCCAGATATGTACAATCAAGTTTTCCAAATACAGACTCAATCTCTTGCCTGATTCTGAAGCATTTTTTACTAAGTCAGGAAATATAAAATGTGCCTCAATCCCTCCATCTGATGGCACTTGGAATTAAGACTAAGGTGAACATTTGCCTTAGTCATGACTGACAGGCCTTCCTCTTGCTCTACCAATATCTTTGAGTCCAAGACACGTAAAGCCAGATGCCCAGGAGCATTTCCTGTGAGGCTGTGTATCTTCATACCCCTTCACTTCTCTTTCCTGTCCTCATGTTGGCTCAGTCCAAAGGCTTGGATTTACTGTGGTTCCTGCTCTTTACTTTGGCTGGAGCTCAATCTCATGGTTGGAGTACTATAGTGTTCTTTCTTGTGCAAGCCCTTTCCACCCAAGAGAAGAGTCCTAAGCTCTATATAGTCCTGGCTGGTGATTAGTGCACTACCCCCTTTGATGAGTATTTTCAAATAAAATTTCTTTCCCACCATAAAATGTAAAAGATTTGTGAAATGTGGTCTGAATTAGATTCCTTCATTGATGTTTGGTGCATATGAGTGCTCCTTTGGGACCCCCGGTGGTAGATTCCTCTTACCACCCAGTAATCTTCTTTATACTTCCTGCTCTCCCATTGCTCCTTAAGCTCATTCCTGCCTGAGTTACGACAGTTGCAGGCAAGCAGTGCTCCCAGCCCTCAATTTGCCATGGTTCTTGATTTTAAGGTACATCCTGGCGCTACATACTATTCCAACCTCCAAGCGTTACTTGAAATGGCCTTATACCTGAGACACCACTTATGGAATCTACTAAGAAGTTATTCCACATTTAAGTCCCTCCCAGGGCTCCAAACATAGTTAAGAACAAAGTTTTAAAGCTAAATCCTCACCTTGATTCTAATTATAGGAAAGTTATTTATTTAACCTCTCTGAGCCTGGTGGGCATAAGATGAGCATTAAGTACAGATAAAATAAGGGCTAATAGCTCATATATCACAGGTTGTTAAATACTGATAGTGATAGCAATGTATCAAATGCCACCACGTGAAAGCACTGCACTAAATGCTTTACATACATTATTTCTAATTCATAGAATTATACTGCAATGTGGACTGTATTCTCATTTTATAGATGAGGAAATTGAGGTTCACTCGGTATGGTTAAGCAATTTGCCTTAGGTCATCACACTAAGCAAGCAGCAGAGCTGGAATTCAATTCCAAGGTGTGGCTGGCTCTTAACTCCAGCATATTTCACCACTCTGCACCTCTGATGGGAAGGCTTCTCTCAAAAGAAACAAAGAGACACATTTCTCTGTGGCATTTCCTGTTTTCCTATTTCAAACATCTTTTAGTTGCCGAAGAGTTGCCAGGATCAAAGACATAATTTATGTATTGAACTGCTGCAGGCTGGAAAGAAAAATGCATTTTATCATGTTTAATCCTTTAACTCATTCACTACGGGTATTTAGGCATTTCCAGTGAGGTGCCAATAGACATATTTGAATGAGAAGGAAAAAAAGATTGAATATTGGTGGGGTTGAGGAACACGTGGGGCAGAAACGGTGAAGTTCTAAGGATCATAGTCTACAATGTATCAGATGCTGCAGAAATGGCAAGTGAAAGAATTTAAGTCTGAGATCCCGGGGAAAAGAAGCCTTCCAATGTGCTAGAAACCTCTTCAAGATAGTGTTTCTGACTGTACTCTAAACTGGTCCCCTAAGTATTTTTGCCTAAGACCTCTCTTTCTTTGGTTCCTTGATAGAATTTTTATACTTGTTATTATTTTATTTTTTCAATTTCCTTCAAGGGAATGTAGATTCCATAAAGACCAGGATTATGTTACAAAGCGAATGGCACATAACAAGCGCTCAATTAAATGAACATGACAGAAGTCCAAAGAAGATCCCCTCCCTTTGTGAGCAGATCTGCTGCAGGCATTGCCAGACTAAAATCCACTTACCTATAGAAGGGTCATCGGGGAAATAATACAGTGCGTGGTGTTTGTGTTTATTTACACTCCTGCTGTACACTTTTCATAGACACAGTTTCAGAACGTGGGTGTGCTGGCATCGCCCCCACAAGGACAAGCAGGGAGGGGAACAGGATCAGGTGGAGTTGAAGAAATGGGGCTGCGGAAGTTGTTGACTTTGGGGCAGGTGGCCAGCGGTCCAAGGCACCACTCAAAGGCTGTGGACAATTCAGCAGATGCTTTTCCAGGTAAGTTCAATCCCATAGGCGTGAGAGAGGTGTAGGCTGTGCTCATACTGAGTCAGATGGTGGTGGCGTCGTACCAGAATTTTGGCTCATTGGTGGCCCGTTTCATCTAAGCCAGGACTCAGTGTTCCAATATTCAAAGAAGAGACTGGCAAGAGCTAGACAGCGTCAGTTTGCCTGTGAGTTCCTGTGAGTCACAGCACCCATAGGTGGCATACCATACACTATACCTGACCGTATGTCCTCTAAATCATATTATAGAATTTGAGTGACTAGGAAAATATTCACAACAAACAGCTGACTGATGAAAAGGGTTATACAACCATGTGTACCATATGAGGCAAAATATCTCTATCTCTGTATTTTTATCTACAACTATATATGCAGAGGAAAAGAACATATTGGGAAGAAATACATGAAGAAGTTATTAGTGATTATCTCCAGGTGGTAGAATCTCGGGTGATGTCCAGTTTCATCTGTGTATTTTCCAAGTCTTCTCTTGTTAACACGAATTACTTATAAAAAAGAAAAAGCAAATATTGAAAAAAAATAAAACAAAACAAAGAAAGACTCCACTAGGCAGAATAAATCTAAATAAATCAGACCATGCAGGTAACCTTTCTCGTGTTTCTGTTTCTGGTCTGCTGGAGTGGACTTCCTGGATCTTCTTTGGACCCCAGGCTACAGTTACCCCCTGCTGACTCAAACCCTGCCTTTATGTTCACAGGTCAAACCTCTTTGAGCTTCTTACAATATGTAATAATGAAGGTGCTGCTCTCCTTTTTTTTTTTTTTAAGATTTTATTTATTTACTTGTCAGAGAGAGCAAGCGAGCGCACAAGCAGGGGGTGAAGCAGGCGGAGGGAGAAGCAGGCTCCTCACTGAGCAGGGAGCCAGATGTGGGACTTGATCCCAGGACCCTGGGATCATGACCTGAGCTGGAGGCAGATGCTTAACTGACTGACCCACCCAGGCATCCTCTCTTCCTTTTCTGTTTACCGCAGCATTCAGTGGTGGTGGACACATAATAGGCCTAGGCTTTTTCTTTGTTCCAAGACAAAGAATTTGTTAGGGAAACCAGGAGGATTTGGCCCTTTGGCAATGTTCCTCTGATCTCTGTTATCTCAGGCGTGGGAGACCTTGAAGTGGAAACCCTTTAACTAACAGCCCCCATGGCAGCTTCTGTGTATGTAGTGGCGGGGATGCTGGGATTCAGAAATCAAATATTGAATCTGTTGGTTTATTACAAAGATTAAAATGGCCAAAGATGAACCTAGTCCTGCAGTTTTTCATGAAGCAGGAAAAGGCAGAGACGGTGTAGTCTGTTCTGCCCATGTTTAGACCCTTTCTGTCAACCTTTGTTGCCCTTCACTCTTATTTTCCCAGTTGTACCTACCCTTCCTACCTCATAAGAGAGCCTGTTTGTCACATTTTCCTCTTAATTAAAATATACAAGTCCTATATTTTATTGTCCTAGGTCCCTGCCAGGTAACTGATTACTTGAGGTGTTGATAGCTGATAAGGAAAATGTGTTAGATGTGTTAATGTGTATGCTGATAACATTGACATTTCTTCAGTGACCTTCAGAATCTTAGGTCTAGTGAGCATTTAAGACACCATGAGGTGCTGTAAGAGTAAAAAAAAAAAAAATGTAGGCAAACAGGACTTTTACGACCCTAGATAACAGGTACTCTCTAATTGAGCTCAACATTTGGCCAGTTCAGAGCAAATTCTTTGGAATTAATAATGCTTGTCTCTGATTTGCTATAATACCTAATATTTAAAACCTAAATCTGAAAGAACGTTATTAGTTATTTGAGAGGAGTTTTGGTGTTGAGTTTCAGAGAAAGTCTGTTTTTTTTTTTTTAAGTGTATGTATGGCTCCATTAAGTTGAGTGTACTCTGTCCATCAAAGCACTAGTATAACTAGTAGCTCTGACATGGTATATTTAATAATGTAACCTTCTGCAAGTTAGTCAAGGATAGGGAATTAAAATTGGCTTGGAAAAAACCCTGAAATTCAATGATAAAACCTGTGATCATGTTTAAAAGGTCAATTGAAGTAGGCTGATTATAGTTAGTAATAAGTGTCCCTTAACCTATACTGTACTGCTCTTCCTTGGTGTAGCCTTGTTTTGGGTGAAATCCACATTTGGATTTCTGATTAAGTCTTTTTTTTTTTTTTTTTTTGGTATTAGGAAGAGAAAAATGATCGCACTTTTGTTTTGTTCCAGTCATTCATGCTTTTCTCCTCTTTTTTCTGTTCTTTAACTTTAGTTTGTACTGATTGTATATGTCATTTTAATGCATATATCAATTCTCCCTTTTTTATCCTTTTAAGATTTAAGTTGGTGTCCATTTTTTATTTGGCTATCTCATTGTAATTCAATGTGTATATGTATGTATCAGTTTGAAGTTAAAAAAAAGTAAAAAAAAAAAGATCAGCTAAGATTTGTGAAAATCATTTCTGTCTGTCTTCTTATCTAGAAATTAAGAATAATGGTGTCTGTCATTTCCTATCTGAAAGTGTAGTTATAAAGTTCACAATGAGATAATAAAACCGAAAGTTTTTTTAAAAGTATTAAATCCTGTTTAAATATAAGAAAGGTATTACTTATATTGCTTTGATTTTTCATAGTTCTGCTTTTTACATGGTACATTTTAAATGTTGGTATGTTACTTAAACTGTCCATTTTCCCTTTCCTTTCATTAAGACAATATCTAAAGTATCTACATATTTTAATATGATGATATACAAGCATATATAGAAATATTTTTCTTTAATATTTTTCATTTAGTGTAAGATTTTCATTTTGACTCTCAGTGGTCAAATGATTCCAAATTTATCAATCTGATTAACATATATGTACTTTGTTTTTATAAAATTATGGTGAAGAGTTTACATTATAGCTCGTTAAAATGAAATAATACATACTCTGATTAGGATTGTAACTAAATGTTTTGCCATGTAGTTGGAAGACAACAGAACTTGTGCTTTGGGGAGCTAAATAAGTAAAACAAATTATTTTGCTACTAGACAAAAGTCTCTACTAAAGTATGACCGTTCAGCAAAATACTGAGAAAATATTGAATATGAATTTGCCATCAACAATTTTAAGATTTTTTCCCCCTTTGGGCGCTATGCTTCATTGATCATTTAAGCAGGTCAGTCAACATCTGATCCCTTTAAGTAAGACATCCTATGGTAGATAATCCCAGCACAATTCTTGAGGCCATTTAAAATGAAAGAATAAGCAAAGAATTAGGGGTCTATAGGATTCTAGGGAAAGGTTGGGCAATTTTATGCTACAAATGTTAGAAAAATCCAAATTGGTAAATACTGTATTAATACTGTATTAATATAAAAATGCATTCACAATTTTTAAGAGACTTAAAATAATTAAATGAGTTCTTTGGCTAATGCTTGCCCCTGTAATAAATCTGTCATTTTTCCTTGGAACTCTGCAGTTAAAGGAATTTCTACAGGCTCTGCAAATGCGACCTCATTTAGACAACTATTTTTAAATGTTTGCCAGAAAATAAACAGGAAGCAAATCTCAAAGTAATTTGAAAAAGTCAGGAAGATACTCTCCTTCCAAGAATCTAACTCATTTACCACTACTCTCCCTGCAACCTATTTAATACTCACAACAGGTTTTTGTTTAAAGAACCACGTGACAACCATAAATTAAGTGGATTTCAGCACCTTCAGATACCTCAAAACAAAATCATCCTGATTCTCCCCCCTCTCCTGCCACACCACCCTCCTCCTGTTAAATGGAGAGTTGTAAATGCTGCAAGAGACTATTTGATCATTGAAGAGAGACAAAATGTTCTGCTTTTCAGCACATTTTAATCCACAGCTGGTGCACAGATTGGCATAGAGTATATGTTAGTTTTAGCTGTGAATTTTTTCAAGTTGAGGTTGCCTATATTTAGATCTTTGGAGTTTAAGGATTGCTGAAAGTAAATGTTTGAATGAGAAAAATATTGACTGGAGGAAAATACTGTTTAATAGAGGTGTTGATTTTGACCAGCCTAAAACATGCTCATGTTGGGTGAACATTTGTAATAGGAGAGATGAAATTGTGGGTATTACTGGGAACATACATTTATTTTATTACCATGTATTAAAGATAAACCATAGTGTTTAATTTGGTGTTTAAAGAATACTTGACTGGTTTGGAGAAAAAAAATGCTTTTGTAGGTTCATTTTAGAAAGCAAGGTATTACACTTTAGAGACACAGAAACCAACACAAAACCTAATTTAGACTTTTCAGTTTTATTTCCAAAATCATCAAAATCCTAAAGTAATTATTTTACTATTGATTCTTGGACTGCCTTGCAAAACAGGCTCTTCATCCGTTGGAGGGAATGTAATGTTGATCTGTTTTATTTCCTCCTGAGCTGGCTTTTAATTCATTCAGCAAGTATTTATTGAGCACCCATTAAGTGCCAGGTAATGTGCACTGGGGATATTTGAATTTAACTTTGATTATTACTGGTGTGAAGTATGAATAAGCCCAAAGAATTTTTTTACACTAATTATATTATGTGCTTTTCTGGTTAGGATGTTATTTGAGTAGTTTTAATTGTAGGTTTACCTAGTAACTCAAGTAATTCAGAATGTGTTGGTTTTGCTCAGAGCTTACCTTCATTCACTGCTGGATGCATAGAAATGGACTCAAAATAATAGAAACTACGAGATTAAATGGTCATTTTTCTATTAGTATTTTTCCCACACATAAACTGAAAAAAAATGTGGCTTTGTTGAGTTATAAAAAGAATAAAGTTTTAAATAGGAATTGTTTGAAAATAAGTATAAAGAAATGGATTGAGTTGTTTAAATTGAGACCTACAGTTTAACTTAAATTTAATTTTTATTTCATTTACATCTTATCACCAGATCAGGAATTATAATATATTCTAAATTAACCTGCACGGAAGAGAAGAAATTGGCAATATGTATTCAAAGCCTATACAGTGTTCATTATCTTTGAAATAAAAATACCTCAGCTATGAATTTATTTAAGGAAATCATCAAAGATATAACTCTAGTTGCATGAGGAGTTTCAGAATTATGTTATTTGTTATAGTGAAAAAATGGATTCCAACTAAGTATATTTTATAAAGTATTTATTAGATAAATTATGATATGACATAGATTGAACATGATGGCTTGCTAAGTGACCATTAAAAATATTTTTAATAATATATCAGGAGTATGTTTCTGTTGAGTTCTACTGAGACTGTTACTATCAAGACAATTAGTAAACTTTATAGAGCAAAATTCAGGAGTCTCATTTTCTGAATATATCTTGCTTGACCTCTCTGTCACAATCTTTTGTACAGCTGACCACACTCCCCCTTTTTAAATGCCTTCTTGGACTTGGGACACCTCACTTTCCTTGTTCTTTCTGTACTTTCTGTGCTCCGAGGATTGCACTTTTCCATCCAAATGTTCTACCTAAGTGACCACATCCATCAGTGTTGTTATATACTACTTACAGGTCAGTGGCTGGCAAATATTTGTTCACAGACTTGACCTTTGCCTAAAACATATTCAGTAGCCTATTTGATAGCTCTATCTTGGTATCTGAAAGGAATTTAAAACTTACCCCTGCTATAATTAAAACCTTGATTTTTCTACCCCTCCAATTTGATTGTCCCTCAGTATCCTAAAGCCAGTATATTCTATTATGATCTACCAGTTTTCTCAAGACAAAAATTCAGGATTGTCCTTGATTATTCCCTTCGCATCCACCTCCCCCCAGCCCACATCTGTTCCATCAGCAGTCTTGTTCACGTAATATCACAAAATGGAAAATAGAAAGTCTGCTCATCCATCCATTCAGCCATCTATCCAGCCAACTAGCACGTGTTTTTAGAACCTTGCTAAAATATAGGCTGCCTCTGTTCTCTTTTTTAGTCCTTCTTTATTGATTCTTTTAACTGTAATAAAATTTAAAATTTCTAAAAGACAAAGATCAGTCAATAGGATTTTCTACTATCATTGTATTCTCTTTATACTACACTGTTGAATATAATTTGGATATTGCCTACACTGCTTTTCAGTTCTTTGTTAATGAGTGTTTTTCTTTTCCCCAAAGATTCTAATATTCTGAATTTTCCAAGATAAAGTGTGGAAAATAAAGCATTCTAACTCTTATTGAAGACATTTGGATAGGAGAGACTTTTTTCCTTCTATTTTCTAATGGAAGCAATTAACAGAAAACAAGCATACTTTCTGGATACAGATAATGTTTTCGTAAGAATTTTGCAAACCAGTTATATCTTTGTCCTTTGTTGAAATATGTATATATTTTTATTTTGGTAAAGGAATGTTGCAAGTCTTGCTTTCAACTGTTTTAAGAACAGTAGTCACAATTTATTAATCTCATTTATTTTCCCACAAAAGAAGGAAGAATTGTCACATGGTCAATCTTAAAACCTTCGCCTTTGAAAAATGTTTCAAATCTTATGGGAATTTATATCTCTGTCATTCTTTCTATGTGTCTTCTCTCTTTTTCATACACGATAGTCTCATCTGTCATTCTCATCTTCTTTCATTTTCTCTCTTTGCCTGTATTGTCCTCCCTTCCCTCCTTCAACCACCTCTCTCTCCCTCCCCCCTCTGTCCCTTCCTTAAACCCTTCATCCCTTTCTGTCATTCATTATCTTTCTTTCATTCTCCATCTTTCTTCAATTCTCTCTAGTGTCTTTTCTGCCATTCTTACTTTTACTCTCCTTTCCCTAATTTTCTCTCTCTCTTTCTCTCTCATTGATTTACAATCATGGAGACATGGTATGGTTATATTCACCCTTAAAATTCATTCATGAGAATTGGTGTACATGGGAAGATGAAAGAGGTTAGTGCCTGAGACTTTGGAAGAGAGAAAGGAGGTAGAAGGTGGTAAATAGGGATTACTATGGTTTTTGCCTTCTCTTTTCCCAAGGGACTATATTTCCAAAAAATGGGGATGGCAAACATTAACTTTATTGGATTAAGTATACTCTGAGTCTTGGGGTATATATGGCATTATTTTGGGGCCACAGAAAAATGTCCTAGCAGAGATGGGCAACTGACAATTTTCTCAACTCAACCACAGATCACTGGACAGTTCTGGCAAAATGAAAGTTCAAAAAAGCCACTGGTGGAAGAGTTCCATGTCGGACAGAGTGACAGGGAATGCTATAGCAAAAGAGAGCAGAGTAGAAGAATATAAACAGACTAGGCTTGAGCACATGTGACACAATCTCAACAGTCACTGGGAAAAATTTGAGGTCCAGATTTTTTGCATGCAGGAAGTCAGGAGCATTGAAATTCAGGTTTTAGACTTACTCATGTCAGTTGTGTCTAAAGGGTACTGGCATGAGAAATTATGGATGACCATTACTTTAGACATTTCTTCATATCAAGTTTTGTCTAGTAAACATCTATTGATTTTATGATTATAACGGATACTTTTGTTTGTTTTCTTATGTGATATCATTGGTTTTGTTTACAGTCCCAGTTCCATTTTGAGAAATTTACTTAACCTCTCCATTCCTTCTTTTAACATCACCAAAATGAAAGCAAGAATGAATTTTAAAGGAAAGGAGTCAATATCTGCAAAGTACTTAGGCAGTGTCTGACATATAGTCAGTGCCGTAAGTGTTTACTATTATTAATACTTGGTTCAGCTCAGAGTCTTTACATAGAAAAGAGTGATGACACTTAGGATAGATTGAGGGTCAAACTTTTTTTTTAAGCAAATCTTTATAGATGACATATTTTCCTTTTCTCAGTGACTCCTTAGTTTTCCTAAGAAAACTAAGACAATTTAATTACAACTATAAGTGACAATACTCATTTTATTCTTTTTAGATCCCTACTGCATTAATGAGAGCTCTGAGATAAATGTCAGTAATGTTCATGGAAGATATCCTTTAATGGGAATGTCTTCCATCTTTGTCCGTTAAATATGAAGTTGGCTTTTGACTTCATGTATGAATTTTATCACTTCAAGAATGTATGTTTCTATTTATTTACTTCACTTTTTTAAAAACAATGCGACAACAGTTTTCTAGGCATGGGGCATTAGGCAGTGAAGGGCAGTGTTCTCTGACGGTTGTCATAAAGATGAGGTGAAACCTATGATTGTTCCAGCTCACTTCCTTGAAAGAGTCTCTAAGCAGAGATTTAGCCCATGCAATAAAATATGAATTACATGATTGGCAAAGGTGGTGAAGTGTCCATGGCTGAGGATATTAAAAGATCATAACAGAACTTCTGAAGTCAAAGAGCAAATCAAACTAAAAGTCAGCAATTAAAGACAATATGTCAAAACACTATAGGTGGCAAAAACTTTATGTTCTTCTGTAAGTAAAATATTTGATGTCAGGTATGTGACATCAAACTCTCTGAGTTAAAGAGCTATAGCTTAAAGTCTGAGAGACTACAGCAGTGAGAATTCTTAGGGTGAAGTACTTTAAGACGAAAGCAATGCTCAGAAAGAGAACCCAGGGATCTACAAGGAGTCTCTCTTGATTATTGGCATGGTACTGATTGGCACATGAATCTCTCCAAGGCCAGGGAAAGAAGGAAGGATTAAATGCAATAGTGCCTGATGCCTACACAGACCATGGAGAGTGCCCGTTTCCATCAGCTGGACTAGGAAGCCTCATACTAATGGGGGTTGGCTAGAATATGTAGACCACTTTTGCCTCAGTAGTGTAAATAATTAGTTCTAGAATGAACCCTTCCCTGGTTATGCCTAACACTTCTTAAAAGCAAGATCCAAAAGGATCAAAATGATTCTAAGTAACTGTGTTCCAGAAGAAAGTTCAAGAATATTTTTAGGAATACAAAATATCCAGCACCCAGAAAGATGGGTGCAAGTACACAAATGTAAGACCCCTTAACGAGGAGAATAAACACATAGAATTAATTGAGAAGTGACACAGATGTTAGCATTATCAGAAAAGAACACTAAACATTGTTAGAACTTAGTCAATATGTTACAAAATGATAGATGGAGATGAAACATCATGTAGGTATGAAAAAGATATAGATCAAACATCTAGAGATGGAAAAATACAGTGTCTGAGATGAAAAACACACTAGGTGGGATTAACAGTTGATTAGACATTGTGGAAGAAAAGATTAGTGAATTTGAAGTCATGGCAATAGAAATGATTCACAAAGGAGCGTATGGATTAAAAAAAATACAACTGCAGCAAATACACGAACAGAACATCAGTTAGCTAGGGACAACTTCAGGTTGCTCAGTATACATGTAATCATTCTCTGAAGGAGAGAGGCGGGCAAAGAAAACATTTGAGTATACAATGGCCATATTTTTTTTAACTTGAGGAAAACCATAAACTTGCAGATCCAAAAGCACAACGAACTCCAAAGGCAAGAAACATGAAGACAGCCACACGAAGGCACATGATAATGAAGTACACAAATCCAGTGATTAAAGACAAAATCTTAAAAACCATCAGAGAAGGGAAAAATTATTTAGTTTATAGAAGAACATAAAGCTTTTGCTATCTATAACGTTATTGACATATGATCTTATAGTTTGATTTGCTTTTTGACTTCAGAAGACATATTATCTTATATCATCAGCCATGTATACTTCACTATCTCTGCCAATCATCTATTTCCTATTTTATTACATGAACTAAGTCTAAAATAAATAGATACCTTCAATAATCTCATTAATTCGTGCTTCATGTTTGTAAACATAATGGATAATTGCTTAGTGTGTCCTCATAAAGACTTCTTACTTAATGGATTAGGAACTGGATTATAGAGAGTCATGTAGACATTTATATAGTTGGTCATGCTTAAGCCTCTTATTAGCCAGAAAATATGACCTTAGCCAAACCCCCAAAGTGATAAAAGTTAGTACAAAATAATTTCCTAATGTAGTAGCTCTGTGTCCACTATATAATTATACGTAATTAAATGTTGAATGAAAAAATGATAAATCGACCTAACAGCAAATATTACTTTAAATTAAAAAAAAGTAGAACCTCGAACTTTTTCAGTGTGCTAATTTTCACTGCCATCAGCTCTTGTCAACAGATAACTTTGTAATGATTGAACACATCAAAAAGGGAGATGATATTTAAGATTTCTGAAGTTGATAAATTTATTTTTTAACCTATCTTTAGAATACTGGCCTTTTCACTAGAGAAACTCCAACAGATTTATTTTTTGTGATTCAAACTCTGTGTGTGCTATTGGAACATTATTAATTTTCAAAAGCAATGTGCTGATTTTGAATAGAATCAAGAAGTCAGTAATTATGAAAGAATGGACTAATTTATAGATCACTGATGTAGCTTTTTTCGGTTCTTATATATTATTATTTAAAAATAAAACCAAAGCACGAATTCTTTTCCCATTAAAGAGGTTATGTGAGGGATGTTCAAGCTAAAACTAGCTGAATTATCTTTTTTCTCCTAGATTTCTGTGGGAAAACAACAACAGGAACAACAGCATTAATGGAAACCCTGGTTGCTGAGCTATATCATTTTATGCCAAATACTCTTATTCAGGCTTTATTCTTCCTGGTGAATCTTGATTCTTTCTTCAAGATTCAAAGTTAACTCCTCAATGAAGATTGTCCTTTTAACTGAAGCAGAGTTAGCAGACATCTCTTGTATATTCCACGCCATGTATATATATTGCATACTTCCATTAAGGTTCCTATCCCATGGAATGATCATATTTGTTAACATACCTGTTTTCTGGGTTAGATTATGAAGTCCTTGAGAGGGAGGCCATATCTGAGTCTACCACAATAACTGTCATAGTCTCCCGCCAAGAGTACATAATATAAATGCTGTTCAAACGGTCATTTTTAAAGAAATCCATGTGGAAAGATGACAAAATTTACCTTCATGTAATTTTTATTTTTTTTATGATTTTATTTATTTATTTGACAGAGAGCACAAGCAGCGGGGAGTAGTAGGCAGAGGCAGAGGGAGAGGGAGAAGCAGATTCTCCACTGAGCAGGGAGCCCAATGTGGGGCTGGATTCCATGACCCTGGGATCATGGCCTGAGCCAGTGGCAGATGCTTAACCGACAGCCACCCAGGGCCCCACCTTCATGTAATTTTTAAATAAGCTAAGTCCGTTATTCTGTTTCACTCTTCACTCCATTGCTGTTCTTTTCATTCTTTCAGTGAGGTGCAGGCAGACTAGACTCTCTTTTCCTTCTAAAAATATTTTATTTTTACATTTAGTGAAATGTACATTTCCATTTGTGTATTTTTTAGTGAAATGATTCCAATATCTTTAAACTTTCTTTAAAATACATATTTTTCATAACAGAAGTCATAGTTTTAGTGACTGTTAATTTAGATAATATAATTTAAAATGCTTCAAAATCATATAATGCTATGTAGAGATGAGATGATAAATATTTCAAATTCAAGGTTCATAATTTCATAATTTGAGGAAATGAGATCTACAAGGTAAATTTTCATAAACATCATGTTATCTTTGGCTTCTAAATGCCATTTTAAAAGGTGTGTTGCTGCCCCCCCCCAAAAAAAAAAGTCAGCAGAATGCTCAGCATTGTTGGGAGGTTATAGGAGACAAACTAGGAAGCATTAGCAAACCTTGGTTCTCTGAATAAAGACATAACAGAGTTGAAGATGACATAGTAGATTTTATTATATTCTTTGAGAATTAGGAGTGGGTTGGTGAGAAAGTCAAAGGACTTGGAGTTAGGAAGACATATACTCTAGGTATCATTTCAACCATACATTGAGGCCAAACAGGGCACCAATAGCACGAAAACTTTGGAACCAAAGGGATAGTTATTTGAATCAATTTTCCAGATTTTATTAGACATTTCTTTTTTAGAACATACCATATACATTTTCTGTGCTAAAATTGACAGTTGTTTCCCAACTATTTGCAACTACCTTATTCTGTATGAGTCTTCAACTATAGTCTTTCAAGTGTGTTAAATTGTAATTATAGTGAATATGATCTGGCCCATTCATTCTTGCATGTAATTTGGTCACATACTCCGCAAGCATGAAATGATTGAGTGTATGGAATATCAACAAGCTTTATTATGAGAGAGAAGCCCCATGTTTGGATTTATTAAAGCTTCAGTTCAGAAGTCTGGAATGGTTTATTTATTCATATAATCAGCTATTTCAATTTAGCCACTGACTTTTGGAAAGCCATGTGTATATTCATTGATATGTCATCGTCATCAACCACCTAGAACAATCGCCAGTTTGTGGATCCTGTTTATATTTCTGTCACAAATGGTATTCTTTTGTAGATTGACTTTTGAACTTAAACCTTCACATAGTTGTAGTATGAAGGGTTTATTTCTGTTTTATAATGTCATAAGGTTGTTAGGAAGATCTAGGGAAATGAGGTATTTGAAAGTGCTTTGTGATTTTTAAGAAACTATCCAATTACAAGGTATTAATTTTATTTATTAGAATACCTATGTGTGCTAGGCACTGATAAACCTTGTAATCAGTGTGATTTAAATTGATGCTAGAAAATCCCAATTGACATTATAGGTTTATTATTTTAACCATCCAAGCATGATCGCACACTTTAGAAATGGAAAAGCTCTTTTCATTCACTGATGGAGATTCATTAATTTAGTGAAGGAAAAACAATTTAAATCCAACATTTTTTATCATTTGATATTATCTAATGGAGGAATTAGTCTCTCTTTGGTTTTTAGTCACAGTGTATTGTCAATGTTCGTCTTTAGCTCCATTGTGATTGTGGAAATAAGTAATAAAAACAAAAATTTTTACTGGGAAGTAAACTATAAGTCATTTTAATATCAATAATGAAGGCTTAAAGTTTATGTTTATGGCCTAGCTCCATGCTATTGCACAGATATTCAGGCAAATACATTTCTTTGTTAGTCCTTCCTATGGCAAGTTAACATGAGTAGTACACTGGATACTTATGTGATGGTGTAAATATCTTACATGTTGGAGAGAATTGATTGAGTACTTTGTAACCGACAAACAGAATACCAGCCATGGTTCTACTTGCCTGATTCTCAGAGTTAGATTTATTCCCTGATTCCAGTTGCCAAAACCAGTCTCTAACCATGTACCAAAATTTTTTTAAAAAAATTCCATTGTGGTTAACATATAGTAAATACATTAGTTTCGGGTGTACACTATAGTGATTCAACAGTTCCATATATCACTCAGCACAATTTTGATGTCTATACGCACATTTATCACAGTTGAAAATAAGGAGAAGTGTTGTTAACATGAGTTCTCTCTCACCTTTACTGTAGCTTTCTCTTATTTTCACTTTCCATGTATCGGTCAATTAGGAATTTCTCAGTCTCTTCAAACAATGCCAGATAGTCCCTTTCCAGTGCAGTCTTTGCCTATAGAGAACAATTTTGTAGTCCAAGAGGAAGGGATTTGTTTGTATAAGAACTTTTGCTCCTGGGAGTCTCTGAAATTAAAAAGGAATTTTATTTCATATGAATTTTTGTAGGCATGAATTTGAGGGGCAGATCCTAATTGAAGTAGGTCCTACTGAAGGCTATGGTTTTGTATCTCATGTACTATCATTTTGGTTCAGGCAATTGCTCCCAGGATCACTACTTGGCTGAGTTGACCCACTTCAGAGCAAAATAATTCTGACTTTCTCCTGTTGGCCTGTGTCCTTCTTTGGGTTCTGGCTTGGGTGGTTATTGATTTAAGAATCATCTTGCTCACTGTATGGTAAACTCTTTGGTGAGATCCTCAAGCCAGAATTTGAGTTCTCTCTGTAGCACATAGGAGCCGAGGGTAGCTGGGAAGAGATAAACCTCAGGAGCATCTTCTGGACCTCACTGGGCTACCCAGCAACAATGACGTGTATGGGCTCAAGTTGTTACAGGGCAGCTTGCAAATAGGCCTCTTCCTGGAGTCAAAAGGGAGAACAGGATGGAGTAAGAGTCTCCACTGCTCTTGGTGTTGACCTGGCTTATCTAACTCACATCCTCTCCTTCAGACTAAAGCCTGGAAAGGGGAATATTAACACAAGAGCCCATTCATTTACATCTTTTCTTTTCTTTCTTTCTTTTTTTTTTAAAACAAATTCTTGGTTTCTTTTTCTGGGACTGTGGAGAGAATAACTTTTATTTTTCTCATTGTACATTATGCCGTCTTGCTTCCTGACTCCATCAGATCTTAATGACAGAAAGAAATAACTTCTATTATTTCAGGTGAACTCTGTGAACTAGTTTCTGCAAGCTAAATGGTTAAATTGCTGAGGGGATGGGGAGCTTGCAGCAGGGATGAAAGAGTAGAGACAACAAAATGACACTCCCTCAAGACAGCCAGTAGAGGCTGAAGGTTGATTTTTTGGATACAACCAGGGAAGGGCCCTGTATTCAGAAAAGCCAAAGAGAAGGTTAAAATAAACATATTTATTTGTTTGCATATTGCCTTTTCTCCTGCTAGAATGTCCTGTGTGTTGTAATGTAAATACTGCAATAGGAGACACCTTATTATAGCGGCTGCTCAAAAAAGATTCTAAGTGAGAACATACTTATTTTGTGAATGAAAGAATGATATAAAATCTATATTAAAATATTAACACCATTATTAATTTTTAAATTCGTTGTATTGTGTTAAGAGAACACAAACTGTATTATTCCATTTTCTTGGAAGACATTGCTATCTTCTCTATATTTTAGACTTCGGAAAATAATTGTGATTATTCTTTGCGAGCAAAAATGTACATTCTTTTTGGGTAAAGTCTTATCTAATCATTCAACTTTATGAATTACATTAATTATCTCTTTTTCCCTCTTTCCTATTAGTATTTATCTCTTTCTTCTTGTTGGGTGATGTGAAGGCTGAAATATATTAGACTTCCATTATTATTGTACTTTTCAACGATTTTTCGTTTTCTTTCTGCCCTTCTTCTCTTCTTATCCTTCTCATCCTTTCCCTTCTTTCCTTCATTTTTCTTTTTTCCCTCTTATTTTCTTTATCTTCTTTATTATCCTTTCTGCTTTTCTTCCCACTCTCCTTTTCTCTTCTATCATTATTTAATATGCTGTCACAGTATATCTGATGTATAACACTTGGGGAATGATTTTCCTTGATGTTGGTTATAAACTTTATCAATAAAACAACCACATTTATTTCCATTTTCTAATTGATTATAATTTTATATAATAAAACTTCATTTTCTTTTTCACTGAACATGAATTAGATATCTTTTAGCTTTTTAAAATAACCTGAGTGGTGCATGGCTGGCTCAGTCAGTGCAGCATGTGACTCTTGGTTTTGGGGTCATGAGTTCAAGCCCCACGTTGGGGATGTAGCCTACTTAAAAATAAATAAATAAAGTTGTCTTTAAAGAAAATAGTCAACTATTTTACTTTATGTATATTAAATATAGGTAGAATTTAGTTGCATTTTTTTTTCAAAAGTCAGTGTGAATCTTTGTCTTTTATTAAAGGAAATGAACTCACTTTCCATATAAGACATGCATATTTTGTTTGTTTTCTTGATTTCTGAGTCCTGGTATTTGTATTTCCTTATTACTTCTTTTTTTTCTTTACTTTCCTTCCCTATACTGACCATGCATTCTTTCATTTTTCTTTGTCTCTATTTTTGCAAAAACGACAGCTATTTTTTTTTTAAGTAGGGTCAATGCCCTGCGTGGAGTCCAATGCAGAGTTTGAACTCATGACCCTGAGATCAATACCTGAGCTGAGATCCAGAGTTGAATGCTTAACTGATTGAGCCACCCAGGCGCCCCATGAGTATTTTTATTTTAATTTCAGTTTAATTTATAATTTCAAAGAACACATTTGAAACAGTACTTCCTTTTGTATATATAATTCAAAATTGACAGTATGGTCATTTACTTTGTAGAATGACCTTCAGCTGAGATTTTTTGGATGTTTTCTCATAATTAGATGGGGGTTTTGAGCTTTTGGGAGAAAGACCATGAATTATCTTTAAAGAGGTTTAAATAATGAAATAAGAATCTTATATATTTACCCAAGGAAGGTGCTGTTTCTGTTGCTTTTCATTCATTTGCATGGATCCATATTTCCATTTGTGTCACTTTCTTTATGCCTGAAAGAATTCCTTTATCCTGTCTTACAGTGCAAGACTGCTGGTGATGAATTCTTTCAGCTCCTGTGTGTCTGAAAAGTTGTTATCTTACCTTTTTTTCCAGAAAGATATTTTCTCAGGGCATAGAATTCACCCAGATTCTTTTTATTTCTGAATTTAAAGCTATTGTACCATATCTTTTTGTTTGCATTGTTTGTTTTAAAAAAACCTGCTGTCTCCCTTATTGCTGTTCTTTCATGTAATATGTCTTTTTATTCCAGCTGCTTTTAAGGTGTTCTTTCTATCACTGATTTTTGAGCAGTTTTATTATGTTGTTATGAGGTACAGTTATCTTCATATTTCTTACTTGTGGATTTTTGAGCTTCTTGGATCTGTGGGTGTATAATTTTTGTCAAATTTGGAAGTTTGGGGCATTATTTCTACAAACATTTCCTTTGTTCCTTTTCTTAAGGTCTTTTATCTTTGTAGACTCTAATTATACATCTATTAAACTATTTAAAGTTGTCCTGCAGCTCACTGATATTCTGCTAATTAAAAAAAACTTTTCTGTGTTTCATTATTGGATAGTTTTATTCCTGTCTTTAAATTCACTAATCTGTCCTTCTGCAATAGCTCATCTGCTGTTAATCCCAATACAGTATATTTTGATCTCACGTATTTTAGTTTTCATCTCTAAAAGTTCATTTTTGGGGTGTCTATGTGCATGCACATGCATGTCTGTATTCTAGGCCTCTACTTTCTGAACAAATTGAATGTAGTTTGTAATAAGTTTGTAATTATCCTTGTCTGCTAAATTTAAGATCTATGTCAATTCTGGATTGTTCTTGATTGATTTTTTTTTATTATGGGTTATATTTCTCTGCTTGTTTTTATGCTAAATTTTTTTGTTTGGGTGGTAGACATTGTGAATTTTACTTCGTTGAGTGCCTTAAATTTTTGTATTCCTGTAAATATTCTTGAGCTCTGTTTTTATTTTATTTATTTATTTATTTATTATTTATTAAAGATTTTATTTATTTATTTGACAGAGAGAGAGATAGACAGCGAGAGAGGGAATACAAGCAGGGAGGGAGAGGAAGAAGCAAGCTTCTAGCAGAGGAGCCTGATGTGGGGCTGGATCCCAGAACGCTGGGATCACGCCCTGAGCCGAAGGCAGAAGCTTAAGGACTGTGCCACCCAGGCGCCCCATTGAGCTCTGTTTGTAGATACAGTTAAGTTACTTAAAAAGATTTTTATCCTTTCCAGTCCTGCTTTTATTAACATTATTTAGGTGGCACCAGAGCAGTATTATTCTAATCCCCACTATTGAGATAAGATCCTTCTGAATATATGACCAGGTATTCTGTGAATCATGAATTTTTCCAGGTAACTGGTAAAAGACTCAGTTCCTGGCCAGGTTCTATTCTCTTCAATTGTTTCAGGTGTTTTTTGTCCCCAGCCCTTGGTAGTTTCTTCACATGCTTATGTTGATCAATATTCTGTTGAATACTTACAGGGACCCTTCTTGGGTCTTTGGAGTTGTCTACATCTGCAGTTCTCTCCTCTTCAGTGCTCGGTGTTGTGAACTCTACCCGCCTTGGTTTCCTTGGACTCTTAGCTCCATCTCCTCAACTCAGGGAATCTACTGGGCTCTCTCTGGGTTCCCCCTGCTAGTGCTGCAGTCTGGAAACTTTCTCAGGACAATAAACTCATCTTTGAGAGAGTCGCTTCTCTCAGACATCACACACTTTTCATTCCTAATGTAAAGGGTCAAACCACTGTGCCATATATTTTGTTTGGCTTTTTCATTATTTTCGTTTCATGGGAAAGAGTGAATCTAGTCCCTTTGGCTTCATCTTGGTGAAAAGCCCCTCTCATCTCTATTAATTCTTTTTATTCTTGTCTTTGCAGTGTATATACTTTCAGTGTGATGTTATATATTTCTGAGAAGATGTATGTATGCCTGGGCCTGATTTTATTGCTTGAAGTTCCATTTTAAATAATTTTTCTTTTCTTATACTTTGATTTTTAATTTATTTTATACTTTGATTTTTATTTCTCTGATATTCAGTCACCTCTTTATTTATAAATATATTATTTTTATTATTTTTATTTTCTGTTTCATATAATCTATGTTCTTAAAAACCTTTTATGAGAATACAATGTAGATGCTTTATAGAATTTTACTCTCTTTTGAAACTGGTCTATTCAAGACTTCTGATATTCCTAAAAGTGGCACCAGATATTTTTCTGGTGTGGGGCAGATGGTGAAGTTTACTTTCTTTTTGTTTACTTGTAGTTTTCAACTTTTCTTTGTTGAATTTATGCTTTTATAATATGAAAGTTCATCTTATAAGAAAAATGCTTTTTTCCGTTCTCTTTGGTTTGTTGATTTTTTTTTTAGAGGCTCATATTGCTGTGGTTGGTGTTTTTCTGTTTACCCACTCTTGAAAGACAAGAGATTTATTCAAGCCAAATATTCCCCCAAACCTGGGTGGGTGCAGTCTCCTTGGAGCTTCCTACTTACCTCCTGGATGATATTTAGGGGAAAAAAATTCCTTTTAGATGTTAAACTAGAAGGCTTTCTGTTGTGAATTCATATTATTATTAAAAACTCCAGAAACTTTGGAGCCAGATAAGAAGAGAGAAAGGCCCTATAGGGGAAACTTTATTCCTTCATACTTTAATTTTTGTGTTTTAAGTGATACCTATTCTCTTAGAGTTCAGGTTTCTAAGTCCAGTCATCCTCCTCTTGCCTCCAGTCAGCTCATATGAAAAGCTTCTTTGAAGCTGTGGCCCACTGCATCAGAATGACCCCAACCATACCAGGTCAGAGCCCTGGGTGTTCTGCCAGGTTTCTGCTTAGTACAGATATATTTATAATCGATTTAATGAACATTGTTTTCTTCTCGTTTGTATTCATTCTCAGAAGCATTATCACTTGCCAAGAGTTATAGGTATGTTTAAGGAATCTTTTCAGATTACTTGCATTTTAGAAATATTGAGGCCTATATGCTCACACTGTTTTATCTATTTATTTACATACTGTTTTTATTATTTTATTTATTTTATTAGCATACAGCGTTATATTAGTTTCAGGTGTACAACATAGTGATTTGATTATTCTCTACATTACTCAGTACTTACCATGATAAATGTAGTCACCATCTGTCACCAAACAATGTTTTTGTAATCTTATTGACTATATTCCCTATACTGTACTTTTCCTCTCTATGACTTATTTATTTTGTAACTAGAAGTTTGTATCTCTTAATCCCCTTTATCTGTTTCTTCCATCTGTCCACCTACCTCCCCTCTAGTAACCACCAATTTGTTCTCTGTATTTAAGAGTCTGTTTTTGTTTCTCTCTTTTTTCTTTGTTCATTTGTTTCCTAAATTCCACATATCAGAGAAATTACATGGTATTTGTCTTTCTCAGTCTGACTTAGTTCACTTAGTATTTTACCTTCTAGGTCCATTTATATTGTTGCAGATGGCAAGATCTCATTCTTTTTTATGGCTAAGTAGTATTCCATTGTGTATATGTAGCACATCTTCTTTATCCATTCATTTAATTGTGGGCACTTGGGTTGCTTACATATATTGGCGATTTTAAATAATACTGCAATAAATGTAAAGGTGCATATATCTTTTGGAAATAGTGCTTTTGTTTTCTTTGGGTAAATAGTAGGAAATTACTGGATCGTATGGTATTTCTATTTTTAATTTTTAGTGGAATCTCCATAGTCTTCCACGGTGCTGCACCAATTTGCATTCCCACCAACCATGCACAAGAGTTCCCTTTTTTTTAATAATAATTTTTTATTATGTTATGTTAGTCACCATACAGTGTATCCCTAGTTTTTGATGTAATGTTCTATGGTTTATTACTTGAGTATAACACCCAGTGCACCATGCAATACGTGCCCTCCTTAATACCCATCACCGGCCTATCCCAATCCCCCCCCCCCCGCCGAAGCCCTCAGTTTCCTTTTATTCTTATCCTTGGCAACACTTGTTATTTCTTGTCTTTTTGATTCTGGCCATACTGACAAATGTAAGATGATAGATCATTGTGGTTTTGATTATCAGATGACATGATAGAATATATAGAAAACCCTAAAGATACCATCAAAAAATATTAGAACTGATACATGAATTCAGTAAAGTTGCCAGATATAAAATTAATATACAGAATTCTGTTACACTCTATATGCTGAAAATGAAGTAGCAGAAATGGAAATTAAGAAAACAGTGCCATTTATAATTGCACCAAAAAGAATAAAATACCTTGGAATAACTTAACCAAGGAGGTAAAAGACTTATACTCAAAAAGTATAAAATATTGGTGAAAGAAATTGAGGGCAACACAAATAAATGGAAAGATATTCCATGCTCATGGATTGGAAGAATGAATATTGTTAAAATGTCCACACTATCCAAAGTAATCTGCAGATTTAATGCAGTGTTTATCAAAATTTCAACAACATTTTTCACAGAACTAGAACAAATAACTAAAATTTGTATGGAACCAGAAAAGACCCCAAAGAGCCAAAGCAGTCTTGAGAAAGAAGAACAAAGCTGAAGGTATCACAATTTTAGATTTCAAGGTAGGTTATAAATCTGTAGTAATCAAAATAGTATGGTACTAGCACAAATACAGACACATAGATCAATAGAACAGAATAGAGAGCTCAGAAATAAATCTGCACTTATATGGTCAATTAATCTATGACAAGGAAGCAAGAATATAAATGGGGAAAACAGTTTTTTCCAACAAATATTGATGGGACAATTGGACAGCTACATGCAAAAGAATGAAACTGGACTACTTTTTTACACCATACACAAAAATAAACTCAAAATGGATTAAAGATTTAAATGTAAGAACTGAAACCATAAAACTCCTAGAAGAAAATATAGGCAGTAATTTCTTTGACATTGGCTATAGAAACATTTTTCTAGGTATGTCTTCCCAGGCAAGGGAAACAAAAGCAAAAATAAACAAATGGGGCTACACCAAAATAAAAGCTTTATCACAGCAAAGGGCACCATCAACAAAATGAAAAGGCATCTTATTGAATGGGAGAAGGTATTTGCAAATGTTATATCTAATTTAGGGTTAAGATACAAAATATATAAAGAACTTAACGCAACACATGCACAAAAAAATAAAAAGTGGGCAAGCTCTGCTTGCATTTTTCCAAAGACATACAGATGGCCAACGAACACTTGAAAAGATGCTTAATATCACAAATCCCCCCACCATTTTTATGGGAGAGAGCTATCCCATTGCTACATTACTCTCTTAGGTACATGGTTTTTTTTTCCTCATTATTAAAATTTGCCTTTGTTTGTTAGGATAAATTTGTATGCTTGTGTGTGTGTGTGTTTGTATGTATGTGTATTACTGCTGTTTGGAATAATTTATTGTTCATATCCTTTAGCCATTTTTCTCTAGGATTTTTAATTCTATGGAACTTTCTGTGTTATCCTTTGTATATTAAAGTTATTAACTTCTTCGTATTTTTTAAAAATATGTATTTATTTCTTAGAAAAAGTGAGGCAGGGAAGGGCAGAGGGAGAGAGAAACTTCAGCAGACACTGTGCTCAATCCAGAGCCCGACGCGGGGCTTAGCCTCAGGACCCTGAGATCACAACCTGAGCCAAAACCAGAGTTGGCTGCTTAACCAACTGCACCACCCAGGTGCCCAAACCGCTTCATGTTTTTTGTAAATATATTCCCCAGCTTTATCTCCCATATAAATTCTCTCTGTCCCTCTATCCATCTTTCCCTCCCTCTCTCTCTCTAATAGATAACTATGTAATATAAGTAAATGTATATAAATATATAGAGTTTAACATGTTTAAGTTGATCAAATTAATCAATGTGTTCCTTTGAATTCTTTTCTCTATTTTACTTGGAAAACTATTTCTCATGGAGGAATCCAATAAATAAAGGCAACTGAATCTATTTCTTGCTTTTCTGTCTTAGCTGAATATTTCTCAGTTGGATGAACAGATAAAATTATAGCTTCATTTCCATCTATCTATCCACCCTGCACTGCGTGTACTACTTCCAGGTCTCATTTTGTTAACATTACTGATATATTACATTTCAGGATGCAGTGTTAACTCTTTTTAATGCCCACCGTTACACCATTTTGTAATTCCATTCAATTCCATTTCTGGTGTCTCTAGAGATGGAGAACAGTTACTTAGTAGACTTGATTGGCCAGAGAGAATTAAATGCAATGATACCAAAATTGAGGTACTATAGCTATATAAAACAGTATGTCAGAACTTTTTGGTGTAAACCAACCATTTATTATGCCTATAGATTCTCTTGGTCGGGATATGCACAGGGCACAATGGGAAGCTCTTTTCTTTGTTCTGCCCTGTCAAGAGTTTTAGTTGGACTCAAAGTCTGGGGGCTGGAATTATCTGAAGGCTGCTCACACGCAGGGCTGTTTGTTGATCCTGGCTGTCATTTGAGTCTTAAGCTGCAGCTGATGACTGGAACATCTGTCTGTCACTTTTCCATGAGCCTGGGCTTCCACTTACCATGGTAGCAGGATTCCAATGATAAGTGCCCTGAAAGAAAGAAAGCCAGGGAGAAAATGCATTGCCTTCATGACCTAGTCTTGGGAGTCACATTGCATTTTTTCTGCCACATTCTGTTTGTTAGAAATTAGTCATCAAGTTTGGTTCATCTTCAAAGAGAGGGAACAAAGTTCTGTGCCTTTCAATGGAGGAGTGTTTTGTTATCCTAAGAAGAGTGTGAGAGATGGAATATATTGGCGCAGTCATCTTTGGAGAACAGAACCTGCCAAACTCTCTTTGAGATATAGATATAATGCCCTCCTCAAGGTTTATAAACTTTAAGTTGCATGTATTCTCCCAACCGCATCTATTTCCAGTTTCTTTTCCTGCTAAACTTTCATTCTTTCTTGCTTTTCACTTCCAGTAGCTGCTCTTTTCTCCATGCCAATTAAGATGTGAAATGTTGACACTTTTCCTTAACTTTCTGAAAAGAACATTTATACAAGATATTTATATATGTAGTAGATTTTATTGCATATTTAGTGGGTATATGCAGTGGAGTAAAGAGATCATGGGGTGGAGGAAATAACATCATAGCCACTATGGAGCAGATAATTTCAAATTTGGATAAAAATAACCATGATAGGAAAGACTCCTTTGGATGTCCCTGTCACCAAAACCTTCTGACTTATCTATATTTCTTTACTGGGCATTCCTTTTCTGACATGTGATATGATTTCTTCTGCTTTATTTCATCCAGTTCTTTTTTTTTCTGCTTTTTCACATTCCCATTTTCTACTTGTGTCCTGTCCAGAAATATTTAGGTGTATCATTATTTCACTATCAGCTTTCATTTTATGCCCTGATGGCCTCTTCTGTTATACCAAAGCAAGGAGAACCAAATAGTGGCACCTGAGCTGAAAAAGAATTATGGCAATCCTTTAAAGGAAGAAACTATGCTTATTTGTAATTTTTTTCTATATACATAAAATTTTAATATGGAAATTTCCAAGACATCTTCAGTATACCTACAAATAAAATATACTTTTTGTTAAAATACAAGAAAAAAAAAGAAATACTTATTTGTAATTTTGAAAACAAATTTGCCTTACCCAAAAAACTATCAAAAAAGTAAAGAAACAAAAAAAGCACATAGTTTTCTTCAAGCACATTGGTAATACATTTCAGCATTGAAAATGTCCTTTAAGTAGAGAGGTTAGATTTGTGATAGTCTGGGGAGAAAGCTTGGACTTGTCTTTCTTCTTTGTTTTTATCCTCCTAGGTCTTGCCAGTTTCTCCATAAAAATATGTTAATCCAAGTTGAACCCTTAAGATTTGGTGGAGTTTCACATACTCATGTGAAGTGCGAATTAATTGTTTTATGTGTAAATGGGATTTGTAATAGGATTGACTGGATGTTTGAAACAGCTATCTCAAAGTGGTGGATTCTAAAGGAAATATTTCTTTATTACCTAAAAACACCTCAATCCATTATAGCATAATAAGGTAAAACATTATTGGTTCCTTTCCTAAGTTCCAATTTTCTATGACTTGAATACAGGATAACATTTTGCATTTTTGGCCTTCATAGAAATTAGAAGTTGAAATATACCTGAAAGGCCTGAGTTGTTGGGAAGATGATATTTAAGTTAAAATACTCTGCATCAATAATGCACAAGAGATTTTCTTTTAGTTGAGAAATTCATCAACTAGTTTTAAAGACAATGACTTGGTTGTAAAAACCACCTTTGTTAGAGTGGGGCATAGCAAGACAATTCATGACTTTAATTTCTTCTTATTAGGAAGACCATATTTAAAACAATGGTATACATTCTAAGACTGTAATGCTTGTAAATGATACATTATGTTTTATAGTTTGTGTGAACTATGAATTTTGAGAAAGGGGGATATTGAAAAATAATGGGTTAGGTTAAGCTTTGTAGAAGAGATTATAGAATCCTAATGGTAGAATCTGGTTGAACTCTTTCTGACTGTCTCATAATGTATGATAAGGATTTCTGGTCATTTAGGAACAGTGGTAGATTTACTGCTAAGTTAATGAGGCTGAAGCTTTGGGGACCCCACTTGCCTTGGCCCTTGGAGTGCAGAGATTTGTAGAGTATAGGCGTGAGGGGTGGTGATTTGGGAAGCAAGGTTGCAAACCAAAGACATCTATGCATTAACATTGCTGGTAGCTTACCCATAGAGACCTTAAAGGACTCTCGTTATTTACTCTGATTTCTTTTTTCCATTCGTAGTAAATATTCACTTTTGTACCCATTTTTATATTTGTAATTTTATAGTCTTTTTCTTTTTTTTTTAAATTTATTTATTTATTTATTCGACAGAGATAAAGACAGCTAGCGAGAGAGGGAACACAAGCAGGGGGAGTGGGAGAGGAAGAAGCAGGCTCATAGCAGAAGAGCCTCATGTGGGGCTCGATCCCATAACGCTGGGATCACGCCCTGAGCCGAAGGCAGACGCTTAACCGCTGTACCACCCAGGCGCCCCTATAGTTTTTACTTAAAAGTCCTCCCAGTTTATATAAATGAAACCCCATAAAACTTCTATTCACCTCTATTTGGGAAATAATGATGGAATCCACATGTGCGAGGTTAATTTAGGGTAGCTCCCTTTGATTGCAATTGGGGGCAACTCTTAGCTAGTCTCAGAGCTAAGTCAAAACTTTGATCTATTCATTTCTAGTTCTGTGCACTTTCCTTTACACAGTGAGGTCTTGTATCCTTCCACATTCAAGGGCTCTTCATCTGGTTTATCAGAGTTATCCAGACCTGATCTAATAGAATGTGACAACAAATGATGTCATTGATAAAGTGGAACACTAAAATCTGCTGTATGAAATAGCTCTGGCAGCATCTACCTTTCCTCTGTGGATGTTATAGTTTTTTAATTACCACCACAGCTGAAATGCGTAGTGTTTAGAAATTGGAATGAGTTCATGTAAGCACTTACATTATCAGGAAATATAAATAGCTCATTTATTCATGGTAGCATTACTGTGTTCCTAATATAGTTTTTATTGATGGACACTTGAACTGTATCAATCCACTTAAAATTCAGAATGGTTCTTTTGTGCATGCCTTTATGGCAAGAGCAGTATAATTTAATTTAATATAATCTTTTAAAAACAATGATGTTTGTTTCATAAATGAATATTTTATATGTTGTGTTTAATTAAAATAAAACTATGCTACTGATCTAGAAAACACAAAACAGACTTGAGTTCATATTTATGAAGTGTAGCAATATTGGCAAGGCACAACTTATCTTGTTTATGAGACATGCTTGCTATTACTTGTACAGATTGCAGTCATTTTATTGCTGAGCTTTACATGGTTTACAACCCAACAAATGCAATGAAACTGTCATGAGGAAAATAAGCCTATAAAATTTTTTAAAAAAAGAAGGTGACACTCACAGATCAAAATGCAGTTTTTGCTGAAGCATTGGTAGGTTTTGAACTGTTACATCCTTCTAGACAGCAGGTTTTCTGGATATATCTCTAAATGAAAGGGAAAAAGCTGAGATAAGACACCAAGGCTATTTTTAGCACCTCTACTTTGAGTATACAGTTCCTCTGAGACCTTGCTTTTGTTTTTACTCTCTTGATAAGTTCCAGAAATCCAGGTAAACATAGATACGTTTTTGACACAGGAGCTATTTGGAAGCCAGGAAATGGTGTTTATATGTGAGAAAAAAAAAGGGAGCGTATGTGGATGAAAAGGTACCTATCTCTTTATTTCAGAGTGTTCAAACTGAATATTGAATTTGATGCATATTTTTGTAAACTTGTGTCTGTGGACCCGGAGCAAGAAAGTGTAGGTTTCAGGCAGTGGTGGTCTGGTGGGTTCGGCTGTCTCCATGGCTTTGCATATAATTTATCTTCCAGGGCATAAAGTTGGAATTTTAATTTGCTTTCTAGGTTCTTTTCCCTTTTTTCTGAAAAATCATTTAATTTCTTGGCCATTCATTATTAGTAACTTCAAATCTTATATTTCTGAGGTATATTCATGTATATCCTTTCAAGGTTTAGAAAAAGTGACATGAAAATTTTTTTTAAAGACTTTATTTATTTATCTGACAAAGAAAGAGAGAGCACAAGCAGGGGGAGCAGCAGGCAGAGGGAGAAGTAGACTCCCCACTGAGCAGGGAGCCTGAAGCAGGGCTGGATCCCAGGATCCTGGGATCATGACTTGAGCGGAAGGTGGACACCTAACCAACTGAGCCACCCAGGCACCCAGACATGGAAACAATCTTAATTGAACATCAGAATTGTTTACAGAAAGAACTTAGAGGAAAAATAATGCAGTGCATCTATTTGTTGCATATCATTCCCTAACTATGTCTAGTTTTATCATAACTGCAACAATTACTTCACTTCCTGCTGCAAGAATTATAAAGTTTTACTCTTACATCTGTCTAATGAACTAGGCTCTTGATGGTATCCAAGAGGTAGAAGAATGAAAGTATCTAAAAGATATTCAGGGAAAAGAAAGGAAAAATTTCAAATAAAGGAATATAAACTTTTTGCTATATAGAATGAATCTTTTCCAGAGCAATGACAAACATGGTACTTGTTGGGTTTGCACAATGTCCTACTTCTCTTCCCCTATCTGAATTTTACCCATATACTGCAAGGTACAGCTCACATCCTATCTGTTCTTATCTGCAGACACATTTCATGGGCTTTGGTCTCCTACAATCCGTTTTCTGGAATAATGGATGGATCCCACTTCTAGATCCAGGCCCACTGCAGTTTTTCTCGTTTGTCTTGTTCATTGCTTAGCTAGCCCATACAGCGTGCTTCCTCTGTGAGACAGTCACTGCAGAAGGGGGCTTGCAGTGTGGTCTCTCTGCCATTAGAGGGTGTGCCTGTTGGACCTGAATGTCTACAAGGTACTACTACCCACATCAGTGAGCCCTTGCTCTGGTTCTCTACTAAATAAATGCCCTCCCTGAATGTCACTCTGTTCAACTCTGGGACTCTACCACACTGCCTTGTTCATGCCAGCCTCCTTTTGCTGGGAAAACTGACCCTCTTATTACTGTTCCACATTTATATCTGTTCTATTTCCCCAGCTCATTCAGTTTTTGCTACCAGCTGGTGTCCTGCCTTGAATGGATGCTTTTTCCTGCACTGTGCTGTAACCACCATCTTCAGACTTCGAAGATCTCCTAACTCAGTGTCCAATCTATTAGATTTTCTGTTCTTTTTTTCCCTACCTCACCCCTGACTTCCACAGAGAATCAGTAATGCACTGAGTTATACCTGAAATTGTATAATACACATGTTAGAAAATGCACAGTGAACCACCAAGATGTGCTCAGAGTGGTCACCCCTGTGACTGGATTCATTTCCGTGGTCCATCACAAGTAGTTAACTTCAACCCCTCATCTATAGGCTCATATTTTTGGGGCCTCAGCATTTCTTTTATAAAAACCAGCCTGAATTGAATTAAAGTTGATCAGGGATCTCACATGATGACGTTTCCTTTTCCTGGTATACATTGAAAGAAATCCTCATAGACGCTGTGCGGGCAAATTTCATTTTTAGTTATTTTGTTAAAGATAACGCATGTACATGGTAGAACATACAAAGATTCCCCCCAAAAAAGTGTAGTTTTTGTCTGTGACACTTCCCACACCACCCCAGCCATTCATTTTCCTTTCTAGATATAACTAGTATTAATAGTCACTTTATCACTGTTTTTGAGATAATGTATATATATGTATAGTATAAAGAAGCATATGTGGATATGGCGACTGTGTATTCATAGGTGTATAAAGTCACATACTTGTGCACACACATTCTTTACACAAATGGAAGCACACTAAAACATTGTACTACCTTTTCTTTTTTTCTTTAACATTATATCTTGAAGATCGTTCCATGTCATGTTTAAAGAGTTGTCTCATTCTTTTAATGGCTGTACAATATTCTATTTGGGACTCTGTCCTGTTGATGCATTTAGAGTGTTTAGAGTGTTTCCAGTATTTTATATTACAAACAAAGCTACAGTGAATAGTTTTCATTCTACAATGTGGTGATATATATGTGCAGTGATTGTCTAGATATGAAAGTGCTGGGTCATTGGGTCTATACATTTGTTATTTTGATAGAAATCATTTGATTTTCCTCAATTGAAGTTGTGCTATTTAACTACAACTAGAAATTGAGGATATTATTATATACTCAGGCATTCTAGGTAATTCAGAGACAATTGAATAAATGGACTGTTTACAAAATATGGGCAGGATATAGAGAAACCTCAAGGCATGCTATAATATCCCAGGGCTAGTAAGGGTTGGGTTATGTCCACTAGATCTGAAAGGGCCAGAGGAAGGACAACTTACTGTTGCCTAAGACAGAAAGGATGTGTGGAAAGGGCCAACTTAAAGGGACTGTGATCTTTGGTCAAAGAGGCAGTCAGCCAGAAACAAAACCTCAGAGAAGAAGCCTGAGTGATAAAATATTCAGACTGCGCTCTCCTCCTTCCCTTTGATGTCTGGCTGGTGTTACCATTGCCCAATCTTGACAGATGGCCAGAGGGCAAATGAGACCCTTGATGCTGTTCACACAGGTAAGCCAGCTGAGTATAGAGCAGGTAGAGAACTGGGGCTAGAGGCATAAAGAGAAGATATCCAGCCCAATGTACCTCCTCACTCTTCCACCAACATGCTGATTTTTTTTAACCTATTTACTTGAGAGATGAGATATTATGAATTTTTCTTAATATGAATGAGGCTATAATATTTTGAAACAAGTTAAGAGATGAGTTTATTTCTTTATCTGTTGTATCTATTCTTAACCTTTCCCTATGATATATATATTTTTTTATTTTAAAATGATTCCAAATTTACAGAAAACTTGCAAAAATGGTATGAAAAATGGAGTTCCTGTATATCTTTCATCCATTTTCAATTGTTAACATTTTAGCATATTTCCCTTTTCATTCCCATTCTTCCTTATTCTCTCCATATATGTGTATATAAATATCAATTAACCAATCTAATATATTTACGAATATGCACAAACATATATCACTATATATGGTAAGATACTTGAGAATGAGATACAAACATGATAACCTTTAACTATGTATTTTCTGAAAACTGAAGCATTTGGGGAAAATCAGGAAATTATAATCATTTAATCCTCAGGCTCTATTCAGATTTTTCCTATTGTCCATACATTGTCATGTCTCTTTAGTCTCCTTCAAGCTGGACAGTTCCTCAGTTTTCTTTGTCTTTCATAACCAGGACATTTTGGAAGTTGCAGGCCAGTTACTTGTAAAATGTCCCTTAACTTGTATTTATCTGATGTTTTTCTCGTCTTCAGCAGTTTTGCCTCAGAAATGGTGCTGAATTCATCTCATCATATCAGGTTATATGAAATGTCAATTTTCATTTACTGGTGATGTTAAATTTCATTACTTGGTTAACATAGTTTCTGCCAGGCTTCTTCACTGTAAAGTTCATTAATAAGGATTTGTGATCATTAATTAATATACAATTAAGTATCTTGTGGGGAGATTCTTCGATATTTTTACTAAGCCATAAAGGTCTCTCTTCTCCTTCATTCACTCATTCACTCTGAATATGAATACTACTTGTATTTACATCAATTAGGTTTTGAGTAGAGAAGCACGAAGGATTTATTATTGGGGTATCATCTAATGCAGTTGTGAGAGCTGACTACACAATCTTGTGAGCCTTTGTTTCTGTGTCTGGAGCTGGACTGAATCTCACTGGGCAGGCAGTCAGGAAGAACCAGTGGACATGAGGGGAAGCAAGCACAACTGGCACTTGTGAAAATAGAATAGAATCCACTTTGGTTTCTCATCACCTCCAGGCCTTGAATTTAGATTATGGAATATCCTGCAGGAGATGCTAGTGCCCTTCATGGAGCTAAACATTCATCTTGCCAGGCACCAGAGGAACTGAGGCCAAAGATATAGCAATTGTTGGTGAACCTGCAGTCCTGTTTACTCCATCCCGGAAAGATAAGCAACAATGTAAGTGGGATGCAACGGCAGCCTGCAATTGTTCATTGCAGCGATCTGAGTGTAAAGTAATCCTGCTGCTCATTTACTTCTGTTTTGCAAATCCTGTGCGGAATATCACTGCTCGTTCATGCTAACTCAGAACTCTACAGGGACGGGAATTCTGGGAAGTGTAGTCACGGATTAGCCAAGTTGATATAATACAAATCCACAGTAGTATTTATAGCAGTATGAATTCATGAATTCCTAATTTACTTGAAGGATTACTATCACAACTTTATTTGGATGTTGAAATTGTTCCGTACTTGCCCAATGGAAGCCTTTTACGATGACTCTTATAGGTCTTTGGCATTTTTCCATCATTCTTTGAGTATTCACTTAATTTCTGACTGAAAAGATGTTTTATCATCTTCTTATATTTTCCCTGTAATATCCCAGAGCCAGTCTTTTCTCCAAAGAGCTTTGGTTCTTTTAGAGTAGAATGGTATTTAGAAACCAGAATCTGGAAACTACTTATTCTGTTTGAGATCACTGCTTCTAGGTGATAGACAAAGCTGGGAAATGTAGGAGAAAGGAAGAAGAAAAGCTTTTTTCTCTATTTTCCTATCATGGTGTTAGTCTTATTTTATGTTGAATTTTGGGAGTTCTTTATGTATTAGGGAAACTAACCATTTGTGATGGGAGTTATGAATATCTTCTCTAGAATATCAGTTGTATATAGTGTTCTATAGCAATTGACCTGTTTTGTTTTGTCTCTTAGGGGAAGTTTTGGCAAGACACATACAATGCAATTTGAATATGCGTAGAGCAGGATTTTCATTCTCATGGTCCTGTAGAAAGAAGATGGCATCTAAACAGGGTTAAAGTGTGGAAGAATATTCTTGAAAATGCATGTGGGGTGGGGCGCCTGGGTGGCTCAGCGGTTAAGCATCTGCCTTGGGCTCAGGGCATGATCTTGGTGATCTGGGATCGAGCCCCACATCAGGCTCCTCCGCTATGAGCCTGCTTCTTCCTCTCCCACTCCCCCTGCTTGTGTTCCCTCTCTCGCTGGCTGTCTCTATCTCTGTCGAATAAATAAATTAAATCTTTTAAAAAATATATCATATGCCTTAAATTCCCAATTTAAAAAAAAAAGAAAATCCATGTGGGGAAGTCTTTGTGACTGCTCTGCTTTTCTGAAGGTAGTATCTTTAAGGCAGAGTTCATAATGTGCAGGAAGAAAAATTTTCAAGAGTGGTTTTCATGGAGGATAAGTTGCAGGTGTTTAGAGGTTTTTATTGGTCAGTCTACCAACTTTTTGGAAAGGAGCTGTCCTGGGTCTCTTCATTTTGACTTTGATTTTTTTCCCCATATATTTCTTGGTCCTCTCCAAGGCTAATTTACTATAGGACAGGGATTGTATCTTATTCAACTCTATGTCTCCACTTCCAAGTACATTGCTTAGCAAGTAATAGATTTATAGGAGGAATAAATGAATGAATGAATGAATGGATGAATGAATGAATATATTGGTCTCCCATCTGAAATATTGGCCTTCAGGTAGTAAAAGGAGAAAACCATTCCAGTCTAATAATTTTACCTAAATCGATCTTCTTATCCCAGCTATTAATGTAGTGGTAGGCCTGATCATTCTGGTCTTGTTACTCTAGTTCATTTGTTGGCATGGAAAGGATAGAGAGAAGAGTTTCAGATGCTGTTTTTATGCCGTCCTTCAGACATCTCCTGTCCCATGCCATGTACAGACACATTCTGTTCACCAGCTGCTGATTTCTGTTTGTTCTCATCATGTTGTTTCCTGGGCCAATAGTGGTGCTGCTTCTACTGGCCTCTTCTCTGCAACAGTGTCCCTTAGTCACATCACGTGAATATAAAATGCATTATCTACATTCCCTCTGTCCTCTGTTTTCCCCCCCTCCAAGAAATAAAGGAGAAATACTTGCCAATCCATGTTTTGCAAATTATCCTAGTCCCTGTGGTTTAACCCCCAGTCTCTCTTCTGAAGGGATTAGGTACTCCTCAGAGATAACACCAGAATTTGGAATTGTAGTAGATGCTTAGAGCAGACCAAAAAAGCATTCTGGGGATTAAAATTTCCATAAATTTGAATATTAGGGTCAAAGGGTTTTGGCTCTAAGCCTGTAAAGGTGAGTGTGGTACAATTAATTAATTGTTACAGCTATTAAATTCACATTCTAATTTGCTGATAAGAAAAGGCAAAAAAAATAGTGTGAAACTTAGAAATTTCATCTGTCATGTTATTCATATCCTGGCTTGTAAGTGGTGGTCTCATAAGCTTTTCTTTACATTACTTTTCTCCACTTGTGTTATTAAGATTCTTGCTCCACAAAGTCTGGCTGAAATTTCTACTACCTAGACCAGTATAAACCTTGAGTAGACATGGCCTCTGTCAAAATTTATGGACCTCTATCCTAGACTGTGAAAAAGGTTACATTTTGGAGGACTCCTCATTCAAATATTAATAATGTCTGGGGAGGGGGGTGAGGAGAAAGACAATTGGATTTCATGCCTACTTTCTGTTTCTATTTTAAGGTTAAAATCACTGTTGGCATCTGTTCTCTGACCACATATTCATCCAATAAGTTAAAAAGTTATTACTTTTACTAAAACTTAGCAGTCAGTAGGCATTGATGCTATTCAGGAGAAGGATAAGGTGCCTGCCCTGAAGAGCTCGAGACTCAAGGGAGAGTCATACATGTAAACCAAATTTTGATCACTTTCCACAGAGCTCAAATTGTGAATGTTCTATATAGAGCAAGCTCGTGAGAGTACAAGTGGGCAGCTCCTTTCACTTTAAGGGACATCAAAGAGATCTTCCTCAAGAAGATGAATCCTAGGTTAAATACTAAAATGTACTAGTAAGGCAGAGGACATATAAGTGCTTAGATATGTATATGGTGTTAGTGTATGAATGTTTAACAATTACAGATCTTGTACGGTTGTTGGTTAGCAAGCACAACAATAACTGCCATCTATTAAACACTTAGTATTAAACTCTTTATTATGTTATCCTGAATTCCCCCCCGCCCCGAACATCTATGGTAGGAATTATCATCTCACTGGACACATTTTTTTTAAAGATTTTATTTATTTATTTGACAGAGAGAGACATAGCGAGAGAGGGAACACAGCAGGGGAGTGGGAAAGGAAGAAGCAGACTCCCAGCGGAAGAGCTGGATGTGGGACTCGATCCTGGAACGCCGGGATCATGCCCTGAGCAGAAGGCAGACGCTTAGTGACTGCGCTACCCAGGTGCCCCTCACACTGGACACATTTTTAAAGGCAAGGAATCACATCTCAGGGTGGGTTCTGTAACTTGCTAACAGTTAAATACAATGTGGGAGAACCACCGTTTGGATCTATAACATTTTTAATACAAGTTCTTTAGTGTAACAAATATATGTTAGGAGAAAGCATTTAAGAAGGGATTGGAGATGTAGTTAGATGACGTATAAAGAGGCAGGCACCAGATCATGAAGATTTTGTGGGCCACATTAAGAATCATAGCTTTGGTCCTGAGACTGATAAAGTACCCCTAAGGGGCCCTAAGCCAGGAAGTGGTATGACCAGATTTACATTAGAAAGACGCCTCTGGCTGTAGGTTCAGAAGGGCCACGATCACAGACTAGGTGACTGGTTGTTGAGTTGATCCAGTGGAGACATAGCAGATGAGTTTATATAGCTCATTAGTAGCACATGAGCCACACCAAAAAGTCATCTGCCTTTATAATCATCTTGATTTTACTTCCTACTCAAGTCTTTGGTATCAGCTGGTTCCTCTGATTCCACCCCAAACTGTTCCAGTTTTTAATTGATTTCCTTCCAACCTGCTCAACAGTTCTTGCTTCTGGAGCCTTGCATTGAACTTCCTATTAATTTGGCATTGCCAAACCGGTAGTTGTCATTTTGATAATTTAATATTTACCTCACTTAAGTGACCTAACATTTATGATCTAGCCTGAATTTATTCCTTTTAATTTAAATTGCATATTAATAATAGATTTGGAAAGTGTGCTTGGATAATTCTTGTAAAAAATACATTGCTTATTTCTGTATGCAATTGCACCTAGTACTTGTGCAACAGAGACTTTTCAGATTCTATTAGATCAATTTTTTTCAAAAGAATGATAGTAAACTGCCATTTTGAAGATGGGAAATAAAGGAAGCTATCAGACAGCTTAGTTGGCCAAGGGTAAGATCTAGAAATCTCAGCCAGTGGAAGAAAGCTGGCAGGAAGTGGGTGAGTCAGACTGGATCCAGAGAGTTAGGGGCTCTGTAAAGGAAATGGTGGCTATGAGTGTTCAGGCAGGCAGTAAATCCCACCCATGAATTCTGTGAAGGTTGGAAAGCTTAGGAAGACTTTGGAGGATCACAGGATCTTTTAAGACAGCTGCCAGATGCACAGAAGACCTAGAAATTTGAACTGAGAGGGGGTGCTTTTGCTTTATATCCTGTTTTGTGTTGCCTCTCAGAGTCCCCTATTGCATGCCATGGACAGATGACAGGTCACAATCTTCTCAATGTGGTTTGATCCGCACTGCATGAGTTCTTGAACTGAGAAGGCAGCTGAGCTTATTTCCACTTGCCAGACCAAGGTGAAATGGTCTAATTTGAAAATGCATGTCAAAATTGGGCAGCCCAAATTAGTCTACTACAACTCATACAGACCTTTCTGTAGGGCTTTGCACTTGGTAAAACTCTATTCATACACCTAGATCGCACCTATGAAAATTCATTTTTATTATTAATGCCATTGTACTAGTCTAAGGACTTGAATCAAATCCTCTCACACCACATTCTGTCATTCCTTGAAGAACACTAAGCCTATAGTAGGAATGATATGGAATGCTGACTGAATTCCTGAAAGTGGCTGTTTGGAAATGTGTCCCTTCTGATTCTGTTTGCCCCTTACCTATTTGGGTTTATTCTATCTCCTATTGAAGAACCATCCCAAGTACTAACGACTTTATATTCCCTGACAAATTTCTGGTCAGAGGTGGTTTTTCTCCTCTTTAGCCTTCTCATTGCATACTTCTTTTATATCTGTTTATGGCAGTTATTTTAACTTGCTATGTGTTACCATTTTTGCACAATGTATCTACCCATAAACTCTCCCCCTTTTCTTCTACCCCAGACTTAATAACATACTTAATACTATGAATATACACCATGTGTATTCAGTAAATGTGTGAGTGTGTCAGAAAATTCCAGTTGTGTTTGATTCTTCTAGTGTTAAGTTTTGGAAATAGAATACGAAAGAGAATAAAAAGAACAGTGCAAAAATTTATTGACCAATGAAGAGAGAACTAAAGCTGTATTGATAAAAGTTTACCTTTGTCTTTCCCATTTCCATACCTGAGAAGTTTGATACTTGCCTTTTAGAATTTTGTATGCTTACATCACACTTGCACATGCAGACTCATTCAGGCACACAGATTTTATTTCAAATAAATTCTCATGACACTGAATAATATTGTAACTTTCTTTAGGTTGGCAAAGGGATCAAAAGAGATGGATATAAAAAGTGAGAGTAAGATAGAGGCTAGTGACAGGTGGGAGGGAGGTCGTGATAAAAATTTTTATCTAAGGGATCACAGGAGAAACTAACACTCAGAAGGGGGGCTGAACACTGTAGGAGAACAGCCAGACATGAAAAGCTTGGCAGGGCCTTTGGATGTGGTCTTCCTATCTGGCAGCTCTGTGCCATAAGTAGAAAATGATCAAATTGGCCAAGATTTAGTAAAAAACAGTGTATTACCAGCTCCTATCACGGGTCATTAAAGTCATCTGAATTTGCTTCTCTGGAAAGTTGGATAGAAATTTCTGTCTTCTCTCTGATAGGTTTGATAGTCCTTAGCAGTAATTCTCAAAGTGTGTGGTGTTGGGACCAACAGCTTCAGCATCACATGGAACTTGTTAGAAATGTAAATTCTCTGGTTTCACACCAGACCTACTGAACCAAAAGTTCTGGGGTTGGGCCCAGCAATCTGTGTTTACTTAGCCCTTAGTGGTAATTCTTATGCTCACTAAAGTTTGAAAACTACTGAACTAGAGAAAGAGTTAGAAAAGTAGATTGGGGTGAGGTTTGGGAAGGAGATAAGAGTTTAGTTAGAGATTCACTGGGGAAGAGTTTAAAAGAAATTAGCATGAATTATTCTAAGCAGAAGAGCACTTAAAGCTCTTGGATAATTTGATCATCAGAAAACCAGCATTAAATGTTTCCATATATTACCTAACACTACTTCTAATAGTTAGAAATCTTGAAAGTCTGGTTAAGTTAATTTGCTCACTCTTGGCCTTGGTGGTGTGGTGACAGGACAGTGTTTCATTTTGTATCTCCTCTAAAACCCTGGCCATGGATTTAATTAAAACCTAAATTTGGATGAGACAGCTTTTCATAAAATAATACTAAGTAGGTGTAAGATGGATCCTTCTTTATGTTAACTTTTCAAGACTGGATCAGTCCACATAGTGGATGATAATGTCATGATGGAGGATATCCTGCCTTAGGTATTGGGGAAAAAGCATGGCATGGAGAGAAAAGTCTCTCTCCTTATTTGGAAATATAACAGCAACAATAAGAATGTTGGGAACTTTTTTGAAATTTAGTTTGATGGAGTGTCAAGCAGAGCTGCATGGGTTCAGAAATATTTACATTTGAAAACCAGAAAATAATTGGAACAGAAATTCCTCTGCCCCCTCCTACCTTTTCTGTCAGCTGCTCAGTCATTCTGAGTGGCCTGAAGTTTCTGTACGGACAATCATCTTGCTAATGACTGTAATTCATCACAGGAGGTGTTTAGTTTTGAAAATGAAATATGACTATATATTTTGGAGATTGATAGTGAGGGCTTGTTTATTGATTATACTCCCAGGGAAAAAAAAAGAAAAAAGAAAAGAAATACAACAGAGAAAAATGCATTTTTGAAGGTCCACCGTAATAGCTAAAGTAACTCAACATGTTAAACTTCTTCAAAAAAATCCTACCTGTAACTTTACATAAAAGATTTTTAAAAAAATGCTGATTTTGGCATACTGTATGCTCTCCTTTTTCAAAACAATTTTGAGAAGACTTAAAGACATATATGCCAAAGATAAGTAACAATAATTAAGTCAGTATCAAGGACATAAATAAGTAATCTCACCATGAGGTCTCATATTTGCTCTGAAGTGAGCATTAGCTTTGCCTCTGAGTTTCCTAGTGACTGTGGCAAAAAGACTAAAGTATGGGAAGACTCAAATTCCACACTGAAGAACTGATTTATTTCATCGTGGATTTTATGTAGGAGGTACAGAGTAATGTAATGAATAATGCTCTCTCTGGTAGTTTTCAAATGCATATAGGAGTAGTTGTCATATGATTCTTTTTTAATAAGGAGATTGGGTAAATTCAGGGTCAGAGCATTTAAGAGTACAGTTCAGGGAAGGTGAGTTATATGAGAAATTAAGCCATTGAAGTTCAGATGAGTAGGCTTCTTTTGCTTCTTACATGATAAAAGATTAGAATTGAGAATAAGTGTATCCCTTAGACTTTCTTCTCTCTAGAAGGTTTTAGTTAGAAGTTAATGGGGTTGGGGCTCCTGGGTGGCTCACTTGGTTAAGTGGTTAAGTGTCTGACTCTTGTTTCTCCTGGTCCTGAAATCGAGCTTGCCACTAGCTCTGTGTTCAGTGGACAGTCATCTTGGGGTTCTCTCTCTCCCTCTGCCCCCCACCTCCCACCACGCATGTGCACTCTCTCCCTCTCAAATAAATAAATAAATCTTTAAAAACCAAAGACGTTAATGGGGTATTAGTTTAAAATCATTCTAGTTTCTGACTTGGTGCCTTTATGTGATATTGGCTTAATAGAGCTCCCTATACTTTGAAGGCCAGAAGAACATTAGGTAGAGTCGTCATTCTATTAATAAAAGGAGAAGCTATAGCAGTATTCTCACCTAGAAGGAAATTATTCCACTGCTGAAAGGGAGTAAAGTGAAAGGATGTCCAGTTTTTCCTCAGGAAAGCATCTTTAGGTTTTCTATAGCCCTTGAAAGAGTGCTTTAATTGTGGAGGATGGCAGAGAAAACTTGTACCAGAATTTTCCAATCAGTGCCTTTTCAATAGAAACGTCAAGCATTTATTTTCATATAAATGATACCAAGCATTTATTGAAGGCCATTATTAATCAAAAGATTGATTTGCTTTATGTGGGACAGTGAGATAAACAAACATGATTGGATTTGGGGACTTTCAGAGAAGCCTATCCAACTCCTATTTCTCTTTTTAAATCCCTTAGGAATCCCACATTCTCCAAATAAGCACGGCTTCTCCACAAATGATTTTTCTCTCCCAATTGCATTGAACACCATCCAGTCTTAAAGAGTGTTCCAGGAAATTTAAGGAATTGTTAGCAGAATTCTTAACTTACTAATTAATTGTACCTCTTTTTTGAAACTAACTGAAATATTTTGTATTGATGATTGGAATGTTCACATTTAATTTGCCAACCAAAAGTTTAAAAATATACTGTTAGAAATGCCACAGGCTTTGTAAAGTGGTTTCCACTGGCTGAATGTTAGAGCAAGACCAAATGTTTATTAATTCTCTCTGCCACAGAGCTAATAGAACTGTTCTTTTAATTCAACAAACAGAAGCCTGTGTTCTTTGGATGGTTATTTTATTTCCCATGGAGTCTGCATGCTGTTGGCTGACAGTTACAATGGCTATGTATCTATTTGGCTCTAGATGGCTCTATTGCAAAAAACAAAAAAAACCAACAAAAACCCCCCAAAACCAAAAAAACAACAACAAAAAAACCCAAAAACCACTACAACAAAAACAAAACAAACCTATCTTTTAATTTGTTTTTGCAGTAGTTCTGAAAAATATATATTCAAAATTCTTGACAAAGTTTCTGGAAACAATTTTTTGTTCATTGGGACACATTTTTTTTTAGTGTAGAACTGCAAAAATTATAAGATAAAGACTAATTGATTAATACACAGAGTCTAACATTGTCCAAGTATTTTTTCAGTTGCATTGACGTTTCCCTCTTGAACCAATCGTGTCTTGATTAATATATTATTTTTTTTTAAAGAACAGAAAACACTAACCAGCGTCTCCCTCTCCCTGCCCTGCCAACACATAGACCATATTCCATGGTTACTGCCTTTTTCAGGATGATGTGAGTAGTTAATAGCAAAGCTGCTATGAAAGGACAGGTGTAGAGGGGTGGTCAGGTATCCAGACTCTGAGTCATAGCTCTCAAAACTCAGATATTTTCACTGCACTTTTAACCATATGATCTTGGAAAAATTACTTCATCTCTCCATGTTTATTTTCCCCATCGGTAAAGGGAGCATAAAGATGATTGTGACTTTTCCACAGTAGTGTTAATGATAATTAGATTAAGTTCGTGGAAAAGCACCAGAACAGCTTCTGACCAGTGGTAAATAAGGTGCAATGAGTTGTGTTTATTGTCCTTGTCCTTGAGCTCTCATCTTCATGTGTTTCCATTTTGCTGCTTACTTTTGCCTTGTTGCATTTGTTTGTATTAGGAATTCAGTGTTACTTCTAGGAGGCACTCAAATGTGTCCTCAAGTTCTTCAGCTTTAAAATTCTTCTCTTTTCTTTTTACCATTTTTTTCTGTCTCTTTTTAAACCACTGGCTTGCATTTACTGCTTCCTTTATTAGTTGCCCACCCTGCAAGTTTCTGATTTTAATCTGCTGCAAACTGAGAAATCAGATTATTAACTCAATTAATTTGAAATAAATTAGGAGAAATTTGACTCCGAGTAAGCATCTGGAGTGCTTTCCTTTGAGTAAAGCAAATCCTCTTGACTGCATGGATTTTTTACTTGGTAGGATCTGTTTTACTTTCTAGGGACCTCTTTTGCTTTTTAAAAGTGAAAGTGTTAGATAAGGCACCTTGGAAAAAGTGAGGTGTTATAATATTAAATTGAATTTCCTCTTGATGTCAGTGTTTGCTGTGTTTATAGAAAGTCTGGATGAAGAATAAAAAAGAGATAGAGGAGGTAGTGAGGCGCACGTAACAGTATTTGTTACAGGAGTAAATGAGACAGCTCACAAATGCAGTGATCTTCAGTACTACCCTGACTGCATGTCAGATCCACCAGCTATGGGCTCACTGCCTCTTATTGCTCTGCTTCAGGTAAGTGGAATTGATAGCAGGGTTACTACAGTGATTCTCAGATGGTGCTCCCAGAACCAGCAGCAACAAAATATTTAGAAATCCAAGTTCTCTGCTAAATACTAGACCCACTGACTCAGGACTGCTTGTGGTGGGCTCAGCAGTCCATGGTGTAACACTTCCGCCAGATGATTCTGATGTAGGCTAAAGTTTGAGACGCACCCCTCCACTCTCCCTACCAAGGCTGCTGGTACTCAAACCTGATTGCGTATTAGATTCACCTGGGGAGCTTATTTTACGGTAAGAACAAATATGGAAACAAACAAAAAACACTTCAAATGATTTCATTTTAAACAAAGGGTGTGAGACCTATTTCTCTGGTCCTGCTTTTAGGCTGAAAGCAAAGTCACTACTGCTTAAGAGCTGGAATTTGAACAGGCCTCGTGGTTCAAAGTAGTTCCCTTTTAGCATCTCTAGTCCCGGAACTTTTTCACACTAATCCTTTACTGTTTGTATCAGTGTGGAAGGCCTCTGTTAAAATGCAAATGATATCTGTGAGAGATGATATCTAGAATTAATATACATTGATATATTTTCTCCTGCTAATTTCACAGTTCTTCTGTAGCAGTGTTTCTCAAACTCCAGCGCACATCATAATCACCTGAAGGCTAGTTTAACAAAGGGTTTCCATGCTCCACCTCCCGAATTTCTGCAGAGGAGCCTGAGAATTTGCATTTCTAACATGTTCCACGTAAACTAGCAGTTGTTGGTCCTAGGACTATAAAAACCATTGCTTGGAAGAAAGAAGGGTCCTGAGGAATGGGTTTCCAAACAAATAGGCTTGCCGGCTGGGGAAGGAAAAGGTCATGTTGCTCTTCCCCAAATGGGGAACAAGAGCAACAGGGAGACCTTTCTGTGGAAAGAAATAGAAGGGCAGCTAGAATGATAAATCCTAGTGGCTCCAAAATCATGTGATTATTTTTAGAATCGTTTGATAACATTGATTTCTAGTTTCTAGGTTTTTATCTAGGACTTTCCAAAACATAAGGTGCAGGAAAATGACTATGAAAGTTTGTTAAAAATGCAGACACCTGGTCTTCAGCTTTGCAACTTCTATTCAGGAAATCTAAAGCCCAGAATAAGCAAACCAGGTGAGTTTGCTGTAAATGGTCTTTTATTTGTGTGTGTGTTTGTAATTCGTTATTAAGAGAACAGAGAGCTTTTATTATTATAATTATTATTACTAAACACTTCTGGAGATTTAAGAGTAGGATAGAAATATTTTTCTGAGAGTGCATCAAATATACTTTTGCTTTGTTCACAGAATGACCTTTACCCCTTCCAGCTCCGGGGGTCTTTATTTGAAAATAGTTTAGTTTACTACTTAAAAATAATTTGAAGATAAATTTTTCTATATCAGGTATTTTTTTATATGAAATAACTCTCAGGTCCATCTAAACTCAGGAGAGATGAGACATCCATTTATAGGACTATTCTCAATTATGGAAATCAATCCATATGACAAAGAGCATGTGGGGATAGTGCACAAAGCTTCATTCTAACAAATTCCAGTGACTGTTCAGCTTTCCATGTGATGATAGCTACCATATTCATGCCATATTGATGGAAACCTCCACAGATAGGGGTGTTGTCAGTAGACTATTGTGATTTGAAAACATATGCACTTCTAAAAAAATTATTAGTGGTTGTTGCTAGCTTACTTTTAATTTCCTTACTCCTTTTGTAAACCCCAGTTTAGGACCCAGTGAAAAGCAGGGTAGTGGCCTGCTTATAATGAACCTCAGATCTTACTGCACAAGAGAAAGGATTGCTATCCCAGCTACCTTCAAATAATAGTTTGGTGCAGTTACTCTGATGGTTAATGAATAAGGAGTGATCTTCTAGGAGATGTTGCTGGCATATTTAAATCTTTAAGCAAATTATGGAAGCCATTATAAAATCTATTCACTGAGAAGGAAGGAAGGGTCCACTTCTTCAAGAATTTTTCACTCTTTTAAAAATAAATTTCTTGAATAAAACATTGTAGCAGAATACTGTCAGAAGAAATTTTGTCCTGAAATCTAATGGTGTCCACCGAGGAAACCATGAAAGATATGAGCCAAGGATATTTAGACAGAAAAATGAAGAAATATTTGATATTTTAAAGATATGTGTGCCTCTTGATAAACTCAGAAATTTAACCTACATAAAATATTATGTTTTTTTTTAAAGATTTTATTTATTTATTTGACAGAGATAGAGACAGCCAGCGAGAGAGGGAACAAAAGCAGGGGGAGTGGGAGAGGAAGAAGCAGGCTCATAGCAGAGGAACCTGAGGTGGGGCTCAATCCCAGAACGCCGGGATCACGCCCTGAGCCGAAGGCAGACGCCTAACCACTGTGCCACCCAGGCGCCCCTAAAATATTATGTTTCACTAAGAATTATTGATAACACATAAAATGGCCTACCTTGCTTGGTGAGGTGTTTAAGAAATTTTCTTTCGAAAACATTTCTTTATTCACTTAATCTGTATTTGAATTGTATTAAAAGTTGAAGCTGTACAACTAGAATGGGCATGTGAGCAGTTTGTTGCAAAGGGAGACTGGATTGAGGTGGCTTACCTGCCTTAAGCCACACATCAGTTTGAACTGGACCGGCTCATGTATTGTTTGGCATTGAGACCTTGTTGTTTTTACCCCTGTGAGGAAAAGTCACATTTATTCAACCTTGTACTCATCTTTGGTTCCTGTATTCAGCAGAAAGACAGCAAGGGAACAGAAGTAGCTGCCTATCAGAGAAAGTTGCCAAGTTTCAGGGTCCCCAGGGAAATGTCTTGAGTAGAACACTCCAGAATATTTCCTAATTTTGATGCTGTAAAACAGTTAGTATTCTGCTCAGGCTGATAGGCAATTCCTGTATTCACGCCATACTAGGTGTTATGCTATAGAAGGCATAAAAAAAAATTGCTTCAAGCAGTATGTTTTCCTTTCTGGCATTTAGGAGAAACTGAATGTGGGGAGTTGCAAATGTCCCTCTGGATTTGTTTGCTTTCTGTAGGAGAGGGTTATTTTTTAAGGTCATGGAGACACTTTTGTGAATGGTACCTTATAAAATAAAAGAATGTTACTACCTCTCATTCCATTACTGTTCCTCTCTTTCAGTAATACTATACTTCTGATCTTGGTGTAAATGTCATATTGTGTGAATATGCAAACATCACATCCGCCTACATATGTTCTGTTGCTTAGTAATTCTTGGCACTGGTGCACAGTGAATTCTGTGCCTAATAAATGAGATATCCATCAGAATGAAAAATGAATTATGTTGGGCTCTTGGATAAGATATTGTTATTTTAGATTTTAGTTGTGAAAAGTAGGTTGCATTCTTGTGCTGGGTAGTTCTGAATTCAAAGCTAAATTTGTTTACTTCTTCATCAAATTAAGCCCACCATCTAAACATTTTCTGAAGAAACAGGCCAGTATTTCAAAGTGTTTATTTAAAGATGTACATATTTTTAGATATGTAAATTTTTGTTTGGAAAAAATTTACTTTTTAAGAATCTGGAAAATTTTCCTTTCATAGTAAAAAACCTGTATTTAAGAGTGAGTTCTGGAATTATGCCTTGAAGATTGACCAATGAATTACCTTCCTTTTAGTATAATTATTACAGCCATCCTTTTGAACTCTGAGGCCACCATCCCCTTCTGTAATGTCCTTTAATAAATCTCTGCAATTTGAGGTTTTTGGTAGGGATCTATCATCAGCTTCAAACCACTGCATTACAAGATCTGTCAGTGTGCCTGGGTGGCTCAAGAGTTGACTCTTGATCTCAGCTCGGGTCTTGATCTCAGGGTCCTGGATTCAGGCCCCGTGTTGGGCTCCATGCTGTGCGTGGAGCCTCCTTAAAAGATCTGTCTTTATTAATACAATTTAATCCTTTTCTGCATTTGAGAGACACTGTCTCTCTTTGCCCCAAGTAATTAAATATGCTTTTCTCTAATGGTGATTTTGAATCCCCAAACAGGGTACCAGATGTCATCTTCCAGAAGGTCATTCCTTCACTCCTAGATGTTCGTTTCAGCACTAGGATTTTCTCAATTCTTGTGCTAAAGACAGGGGATCCAAAGATAAAAGATACCAACCACTCTTATTATTTAGGAGCTCATGCTCCTATGGAAGAGACAGACATGTACTTTGATGTTACAGTAGAAATTATAACAGAGGCCCCAAGAGACTAAATAAATATCCAGGAATAAAGTTGATACTGAATCAGTTCCAAAGGAGGACAAGAATTAACTGAATAACTCTTAAAGCCCTCACCATGTAGAGGGAATTAAAGAAAACGTTAACATAGGGGAGATTGAGGAAAAGTTTGGAGACAGTGCTTAATATGTTTTGAGTCACAACTTCTTCCAAAGAGAAGAGTGTAAGATGTTCCAATTCTACTTCAAATCATGAGAGGGGGGCTTTACTGAGATCACTAATTTGAGACATGGACTGTGCAGTTTTAGGGATGAGTACGGAGTGTACTGCCTGGAAAATGGAACCGATAAGAGGGATACCTCAACTCCTTGTGTTTGCAGGGGCATTAGTGAATCAGCTGTCTACTACGTTATGGAATAAAGCCAATCTAGGGCCACCTTAATTAATTAACTATGCATTTTATATCCCTTATCTCAGGAGAATGTGGAATAAAAATACAAGTGATGTTGTATAGCCAGGTTCTTTTTACTTCAGCTGAAACACTGTGCTTCTGTGCCCTTGCAGGACCCCTAAATGCTGACACTCTTCATTTACTTCACACATTTTCTCTTGGGTATTTTACCTTCTCTCATGCTTCCAGCTACCTACTATGGGAGGATGGCTTTCAAGTTTTTATAAATAGTCTCTGGACTCCTATCTAATGACATATGTAACCTTTTCAGCTGTCTGTCTCATGGGTACTTCAGATGTCCAGACAAACAATACTCTTTCTAACTACTCTTTAATATGCTGTTCCTTTTATGTTAATTGTGTCCTCTCAAGTAGATGACACAGTTATCCACTCAGCTGCAACCAAATCTAGAAAGGTGAGTCACCCTTGATACTTCAGTTACACCGTTACCCTTCATGTCCTATAAATTACTATATAATGTTAGGTTTACCATCATTCCTTCCTCTTTATCTTTATTACAACTAGTATAATTCAGACTTTTCAGTTACTTAGATTCTCAGTTAACAACTTTCCTGCCTCCATTCCTGTACCACTAAAATTTATCTTCAATAACATAACCAGAGTGATTTTTTTTTCTAAAACAAAAATCTGAACATCTCACTCACTCACTTGATTAAAAATCCTTCAGCATCTTATTAAAACCCAAGCTTTGAAATGTAGTAAACAATTGGTTCCTTGAACTTTTTCCTGTTTACACTCTGGCCATATTTTCTGTTGCCCTCACCTTTGACTGTATGTTAATGTAACATATAAACCATAGTTCCCACTTATGTCATGGTATCTACCTTCTCCGTCCCTGTTCTTATGCTATTTTCTATGCCTTGAATGCTTTCTCTACTGCTACTCATATTTTAGGATTAAGCATTGCCATTAATGCTATGAGTCTTTCACTGAATGCCCAATGTAGAGTGGTAAAATTTACTCTGAATATTTTTATCTTCGTACTGTCACTATATTTATAGTACTTATTTGTTTGGGTCCCCTGCCAGATTGTGTTACTTTTGAATCTTCAGTGCAGAACAAAATACTTGGTATAATGGAAATGTTAGATCAATGGATGGATGGATAAATGAATGAATAAATGGCCACTAGTCTTGCTTGATATTTTATGCTATACATGTACACTTTCTGTGAAGGGAGAGGCAGGTGATATTTGAAGCAGTAGACCATAAAGCCACTCTAGATTGTTGATCAGATTGAATATGCCAGTGCCATGATGGAAGTGGTGTTTGAAGAATTACACCTGAAATTACTTGTGAAAAAGAAAGGGATGTGAGTCAAGAACAACAGGAGATTTTAGCAGTTGCCCAAGATGAATATATTTAAGGTTGAAGTGGAAAAGGAAATGAGTAGGTTTGAAAGACGCCATCAAGAAAAAATAAGTCAGGAAAATCAAGTATATCAGCTGTAAGTAGGAGTGAGGAAAAGAGTCTTACGTGTTGAGAGGGTTGAACCATTCAATTTGTGATATCTTAGACAGGGCTGAGTAATTGAGAAAAGATTTATAATCTGCCTAGAATTGGAAAAATCCTAGTTTATGTAGAACTGACATTATTATACACATTAAAATTTGTAGAATTCATGTACTTCTGCCATGATAGAGTAACTGGTATTAGTCTTGCCCTACCAGTGTAAACAACTAGAAAATTGAATGAAATCTGTAGGAACTGATTTCAGATATTGGACAACAGACAGCATAGAACTGTGAACTCTAAAAGGAGAAAATATGTGAGGTGTGCTCTGTGACATCCCTGGTTTCTACACGGAATCACTTTCTGAATCCTAACACAGGGGTTCAGGGGAAGCTGAAGCAGCTTAAATTTGCAAAACAGAGCATTAAAGAGTGAGGAACTATGAAGAAAAAGAATTCTTGAAATATGCATAGACTTGCCTTCAGTCTGTTGCTGAATAATAATGTATGTGTGTGCAGAGTGAAACCAAATAAAACAATTATTGGGGTGTAGAAGTCAAATAATTTCCAGAGCTCACACAAAGTTGAGAGGTTCTGTCATGCAGAATAGAGAGATCTCTTTCGGCACCAGAGGCATACTCTAGCACACCAGAAAGTGGGTCCAGACTACATTTGAGTGAAGATTATTCTAAACAAGCCCAAAAGAAGTCTTGAAAACATGTTATGGATATATATATATCTCCAATCTATGAGTAATCCAGCTACTTCTCACAACAAAATTTAAAACTTTCTAAAGAAATACTATAAAATTCAGATACTCAGTAACTTAGTATTCACAAGGCCTCTCACTCACGCAGTAGCTAGTAGGCATACAAAGAAGCATAAAAATATGATGCAGCAACAGCAAAAATATCAGTTAATAGCAAATAGCCAGAGAGAAAATAGATGAATTTGGAGACAAGAGCTTTAAAAAAGTTATTAGAAATATACTTAATAGTTAAATGGAAACATGACCATAATGAGAAGAGAAATTAAAACTATATGAACTGGAAACTCTAGAGCTAGAAAATAGAATATCTATAATGAAAAATTACTAGATAGGCTTACCATAGGATAGAGACTGCAAAAGAAAAAAAACTAATGAACTGAGAACATAGTACCACAACAGAAATTCTCCAAACCGAAGCAAAGATCTCAGGGTGGGACAATGCCAATTGATCTAACATACATATAATTGGAGTCCTAGAAGACAAGGAATGAGTAAGACTGAAATATATTTAAAGAAATATTGGCCACTGTTTTTCAAATTTGACAAAAAGAATGAATTCACAAATCTAGGATGCTGATGACTCAAGCAGAGCAAATAAAACAGAAACCACACCAAGAAGTCATAATCAAATTGCTGAACCAGTAATTAAAAAAAAAATCTTAAAAAAAAGCAAGAGGAATAACATATTAGATAATACAGAACAAAAATAAGAATACAGATGTTGCATTAAAAACAATGCAAACTGCCTGACTCGTTTCACTTAGCATAATACCCTCTAGGACCATCCACGTTGTTTCAGATGGCATGATCTCGGGCTTTTTTATTGCTGCATAATGTAACATTGTATATATTACCACATCATCCTTATTTGTTTGTCTATTGATGGACACTTAGGTTGTTTCGATATCTTGGCTATTGTAAATAATGCTGCAGTAAGCATAGGGGTGCATATATCTTTTCAAATTAGTGTTTTTGTTTTCTTTTTCTTTTTTAAAAAAAGATTTAGTTATTTGAAAGAGAGAGAGTGTGTGCACATGCATGCGAGTGGGGGGAGGAGCAGAAGGAGAGAATCTCAAGCAGACTCTGCTGAGGAGGGGGGATGGTGGGTAGTGAGGCCCAATCTCATGACCCATGAGATCATGACCTGAGGTGAAACCAAGAGTTGGATGCTTAACCAGCTGAGCCACCCAGCGGCCCCAGTGGTTTTGTTTTCTTTGGGCAAACACACAGTAGTAGAATTATTGGATCTTATGGCATTTCTGTTTTTAACTTTTTGAGGAGCCTCCATACTGTTTTCCACAGTGGCTGTATCAATTTATATTCCCACCAGTAGTGTATAAGGGTTCCTTTTTCTCCACATCCTCACCAACACTTATTTTTTCTTGTCTTTTTGATTTTAGCCATTCTAACAGGTATACTATATGATTTCATTCATAAATGGGATCTAAACAAAACAAAACAAAAATGAAGGAACAAACAAAAAGCAGAATCAGACTTCTAAATACAGAGAACAAACTGATGGTTTCCAAAGGGGAGGAGGGTGGAGGTTGGGCAAAATGGGTGAAGGGGATTGGGAGATACAGGCTTCCAGGTATGGAATGAATAAGTCATGGGAATAAAAGACACAGCGTAGGGCATATAGTCAATGATACTGTAATAGTGATGTATGGAGACAGATGGTAGTACCTACATTTGTGGTGAACACAGCGTAATGTATAAACTTGAATCCCTATGTTGTACACCTTAAACTAATGTAACATTGTGTGTTAACTATACTCAAATTAAAAAAGGTAACAATGCAAACAGAAGACAATGAAATAGCACCTTCAAAGTGCTAAAAGAAAAAGTCAACAAATTTCTATAATGAGCAAAAATGTCCTTCCAAAAACAGATTAAAAAATTTTTCAGACAATGAGAAAGAGATAAAGAATGCTAAATATGGTTCTTTAGGCTGAAAGCATATGATGCCAGATGAATCTGAAGCCAAATAATGGGACAAAAAGAGCAACAGAATTAGTACATATACTGGTAATTATAAAATATCTTTATTTTCTTTTAATTTCTTTAGAAGAAAATTGACCATTTAAAGCAAAATAATAAAAATTAGTGGTTTTTCTATACAAACAAAAAATGTAAGGTTAGAAATATAAATATACTGTTAAAAGGATGTTACATTATACATGACAATATAATCTTATTTGAAAGTAGATTCTGACAAGTTTAAGAAACTTATTGCAAACACTGGATAAACTTCTAAAAGTAAAACATTGATGTATAACTAATAACCCCTAGCTGAGATGAAATGTGAATATATTTTCATCTCCAAAAGAAGCCTGGGGAAAAGAAATAAGAGAATGAATACCAACAAAACAAATAGCAAGATACCAAGAAAACCCTAATCATAAGGAAGTTGAAGTAGTGATATTGATATCAGAAAGGCAGGCTTGAAGACAATGAATATTATTAGAAGTAAATAACATTTATAATTACAAGGAGTCAATACACCAAGAAGACAGTAATCCCAAATGTATATGCATCTAATGACTAGGCTTCAAGATACATGAACCGAAAACTGATAGGACAAATAGTTGAGGATTTAAACACTCTACACTCCATAATTGATAGACTAGACAAAGTCAAAGATTTGAAAGCTAAAGCTGCACTACGAACCAAATTCTTTTTATTTTTATAGACTACTCTATTCCAAAGAAGCAGAATATACATTGGGTACAAATGGAACATTTATAGAAATTGATGATATTCTTGGCCACATGGCAACTTTTAATAAATTTAAAAGTATTATAATTCTTTTGGACTTCTAATTTACTTAGGTCAGAAAACATACTCTATAAATTATTTAGTTCCTTCCAAAATGTAGGAAGTTGAACTCTCTTCGTAAATGCCTTAAGAGATCAAAATGAATACTAGAAAATATTTGAAGTGCATGAATCTTTCTTATTAGGAAAAGATTTGAATAAACATAATAAGTGATTTTACTGAAGAAGTGGCTTAGAGGAAATGCTGTACAGTTAAAGGCTTTATTAGAAAACAAAAGTCTAAAACCAATGATTAAGCATCTTCCTGAAGAAGTTAGAAAATGATATAAATTAAACTCAAAATAAGTAGAAAAGAAGATATAATACAGCTGAAACTGGAAATTAAGAAAATATAAAGTGGACAAAAATAGAAAATCAGTGAAAACAAAATTTGGCTTTGAAAAAAAATATAAATTTGATAAATCTCCAAAAAGATCAAATGAAAGAATGGAGAAAACATATTATTGATAGAAGGAGTCAGAGAGAGGCATAGGTACAGAACCTACATCCATTAACATTTTACTAAGTACATATTATGAATTTTCATGTCAATATGTGAAACATACTTGGATGAAATGGAAAAATTCATTGAAAGGAACACATAACCAAAATGGGCTAAAGAAAAAAAATAGTTTTATATCCAATAGTATTAAATTTGTAATTAAAAATACTTCTAGGAGGAAAATTTCAGTCTTAGCATCACTGATTAATTCTGTCAAAGGTTTAAGGAAGAAATAGTGCCAATCATACACACAACTTTTTTCAAAAACAGAGCAGATGTGAATACTTGCCAGGTCATTTTATGAACGTAGTATCATCCTGATACCAAAACTAGGCAAAGAGGCATTATAATAAAAGTAACTTAGAATTTGATATCCATATGAACTTAGGTGCACAATTTTTTAAATCTTAGTATATCAAATCCAGCAACATATCAAAAAGGTAATAAATCATGACTAGTTGGAATTTATCCTAATAATACAAAATTGGTTTAACCTTTGAAGATCTAGTGATTTACCATATTAGTAGGATAAAGGTACTTAATGGGTACAGAAGCAATATTTGACAAAATTCAATGAACACCTATTTATGGAAAACTCTCAGCATTTTAATAATAGAAGCAATTTTGTTTAACCTAAGTAAAGGAAGTCTAAATAAATAGAGAAGTTTATCTTTTATAGATTGGAAATCTTGATAAAGGAAGTTATTATCTATCTAATCAAACCAAAACTATGGCTAACCTAATATTTAGTGGGGGGAAAACTAAGCATTTTTCTCCTCAGATTAGAAATAGGGAAGGATGCCCCCTCTCATCATTTCTATTTAGCATTTTCTGGAAGTCCTAGATAGGGGTCCACAAAATGCAGCCTGCAGTCCAGTCCCTTGTTTTTGTAAGTAAAATTTTAATGGAACATAGTGATACCAATTCGTTTACATATTGTTTATGGCTGCTTTTACCTGCATTGTAGAGTTGAGTGTAGCAGAAAATATAACTAGTTAGTTTAAAATATTTATTATGTGATTCTTTAAAAATATATTTGTCACTCCTTAAACTGAGTACTGTAATGTGTGTGTGAGAGAGAAAGAGTGTGTTTGTGTGGAGATTGGGGGGAAAAAGGAAATTGTCTTTATTTTCAGTTAGCATATTCAAGTACAGGGAAAATCCTGCTTAATCTACAAAACTAATAAAACTACTTAAGGTCACAGGTTACAGGGTCTAGTTTTATAAAACAGTTTCTCTTTAATATACTAGCTATAAGCACTTGAATATACAGAATTTAAGAATTGATACTATTTGTATTAGCATTGAAACACAAAAGACTTAGGGATACATAATTTAACAAACTCAAATGTGAAAGTTTGAAATGATAAGTTTTTTTGGCAAAACGTGTTTACTAAATACAGAATTATGGGTTGGCCTATTTAAAAGACCTATAGAAAAAAATAGATAATCATTCCAGAAATGAAATAAAATCTAGATAGATGGAACAATATACCATGTTCATAGATCTGAAGGCTTAGAAAGTTGGAAAGTTACCTTCCTGGTTTCAATACTTACTATAAAATTACACCCAATGGGGTGATTATGACAGTGGTGTAAAAATCAATGAAATAGAATAGAGAGTCCAGAAATAGACCCTTTTCGACAGGAAGAGTTGCATCCTGCCTGGAGTCCAAATTACAAGGAAAAACTCAGCAGACACTACATTTTCTGTGCAATATCATAAATATCTATCTAGTGACAGCACATGTGTATTTAATGTATAACATGTATGCTAAACATAACATTATGCTAGGAATTTGTAGTATCCCCCTTCACTTAATATATTTGAATTTGCTGTAATTCCAGCTAGACACTGAGTCTGTAATTTGATTATATGCTGCTGATGGGCATCAGTGTTTCATATGGAAGCCTATAGGGTAAATATCTAAGATTTACATAACCAACAATTCAGACAATTGTACATTCTCACAAAAAGTATATTGTTACTATGTTTATGATTTAAATAGAACATATATTAAATGCTCTATGATTTCCATTTGAGTATGACTTGGGATATCATTAAAATTACTTTTGAAATATGAATCTAATACAAATATGGAATTCATATTAATGGAGTTTATAGAAATATCCCTGATTTAATATATTTACTCCAAGCTGCAAGATCAATTTACTCAACATATTGTCAAATGTGATTTAAATAGAATATCTTGAAAGCAGCCAGAAACAATATATGCAGAGGAAAAGCAAAATGAATGGTGGCTGACAACTCTTCAGAAACAATGGAGATCAGAAGACAAACTAAAATTTTAAAGTATGGAAAGAAAATGTCAGCCCAGAATTCTATATTTAGTGAAAATGTTTTGCCAAAAAAACTCATCATTTCAAGCTTTCACATTTGAATTTGTTTCTTCTACTTGTGTTAATAAGAAATATGAGGACATTCTTAGCTATAGTGAGAATAAGTCCTGATTTTCCAGACTGGACAGGAGCTTAAAATACATACAGTCTGTAGGCTGGATCTAAACAGGACCCTCCTGACATAGAGTTTAATTGTAAAATCAAGCATAATGTATATAATTAACTCTAGGCAAAAAAAGCAGTTTAGAAATAAGATGCTTTTTGGTAAAAGAATATTTGTGAAATTGATACATTAGACTCTCTGTACCTGAACATTAAGCATCTGATACCCTTATCCAACTGTATATGCTCTGAACCTGGCTCACAAAGCAGTCCTCTGATAATCAAGTGATTTTCCGTCTACATCTGCCAAGAAGAAAAATGTAACAGCTATGCTCACAGAAGTCTTACAAGCCCATTTAGCAGTATCATTTTTTGTTGTTGTTAAATTAATAAACTGGCATTCCACTTGATGTATCAGTTTCTTATGAGCTTAGTTAACATGAGTTAGCCTCCTTGAACATTATTACAATTGGATCCCTGAAAGATCAATTTTAGGACTTCTCTGAAATCTCATTTTTCCATCCATTGCAATCTGCAGAAGATGAATAAAACCCTTCGTTCCTTAATCTTTTTTTAAAAAAAACTTTTTATTTGATACAACTTCAAACTTAAAGGAGAATTGAGAGAAGAATTCAAGGAATTCCTATTATATTCTTTACCCAGATTTAAGAATCCTTTGCATTTTGCCCTATTTTCTTTATTATTTTTTTTGTATACACATGAATATCTGGGTATATATACATACATGTCCATGCAGGAATATTTTTCTAATGATGTATTAGAGACGTAATTTTCCCTTTCTCGTAGATAACTCCGTATTTCCTAGGAAAATGGGCGTTCTATCATGCAACATCATATTATAAAAATCAGAAAAATTAACATTATAATTTGATACAGCATTGTGACATAATCCATAGTCCATGTCAAATTGTTTATTGTTCCCCAAATGTCCTTTATAGCCCATTCTCCCATCCCCTAGTCCAGGGTCCAGTCTACTATTTTTTTAAAATTTTGTTGTATCTACATTTCCTCACCCAGTCTTTGTCTTCTTTAGTTTGACAGTTTTGCTGCAGACATTTTGTAGCACATCCTTTAGAGTTCACTTGATGTTTCCTTTTGATTAGATTTGGGGTACACATTTCTGGTGAAAAACCCCAAGTGATGTGTCCTTCTTAATGAAGGAAGAGGCATCACAATATTATTTTCGCTCAATTGTGGTTATGTAAACTTTGATCTGAGGTTAGGGTGGTGTCTGAGAGCTTTCTCTTTTATGAAGTTACTGTTCTTACCTTTGTAATTACCCTTTCACTACCACCCCAGTGGTGGTATACTGTCTTCCAACATCACAGATTAGTTTTGCAGGTTTTTGATCTTTATGTATCTGGAATCCCACAGTATGTACTCTCCTTGTATGTATTCTTTCATTTGACATTATGTTTGTGAGATTGACCATATTGCTATGCAATTGCTATGGGTTTATTTTTATTACTACATGGTATTCCATTACATGATTATATCACCATTCATGAGCAATTGAGCAATTTTCCAGTTCGCATTATGAAAAATGTGCTCTGTAAACATTATTGTAAATGTCATTTACAGAATATTTTGGGTATATACCAAGGAGAAGTAGAATTGTTGAGTTGGATGTATCTATTTATTCAGAGTTAGAGGACATTTCCAAAGAGTTTTCCAAAGTGGTTGGTTTTACCAACTTTTATTCTATCCAGAAGTGAATGAAAGTTCCAGTAGATGTGAAATAATATTATTTTTATTTTTTCCTTTCCAATTATGATGTCTTTTTTCTCCCCTTATTGTACTTGCAATTACCTCCAAGAAATCTTGAATAGCATTTTTGTCATGAATGAGAGTTGAATTTTATTGACTGAATTTTCTTCATCTACTTGAGATGTTCATGTGATTTTCACTTTATTTTCTATGTGTTAAATCATGTGGATTGGTTTTCTAATGTTAAGTCAACCTAGAATTACTAGATTGAAACTACTTGGAAATAAGTTATCCTTTTCATATACATTTGGATTATGTTTGCTAATATTTTATTAAGGATTGTTGTGTCTATGTTCAACAGAGAAGTTGGTCTCTAACTTTTCTTCCTTATAATGTCCTTGTTATGTTTTGTTATCAAAGTTATGCTGGCCTTATAAAAAGAGAGAAATTCTCTTTCTGTTTTCAGAAGAGTTTAAGTAATATCAGGGTTATTTCTTTAGATTTGAAAGAATTCTTTGTTGAAGTTGCTTTGGGCTAGGGGCTTTATTTGTGAAAAGTTTTTTTAAAAAATTGGCTCAATTTCTTTGTTAGACATAGAAGGTTCAGATTTTTAATGTCTCTGTCAATTTTAGTAAATTGTGTTTGTTAGGGACTTTTTATAGCTCATTAAAATTGTTAAATTTTTTGGCATAAATTTGATAATAATGTCTTCTTTTTAAAAAGAAACATGTCAGTAGGATATCTGTTGCTGTCCTCCTTTTCATTCCTGATATTGTCAATTTGTATTGTCACCTTTTTTCCTCCTTTGCAATGCTACCTCATTACCAGTTTTATTAACGATTTCAAAGAAACAGTCTTTGGTTTTGTTGATTATCTCTATAGTGGATTTATTTTCCAGGGTGAATGTCTGATTTTGTATTCTTTCTTTCCTTCTTTATGTTTAGTGTCCTCATATTTTTCTGGATGCTACTCTACTCATTTATATTCTTCTGTAGGACTTCTTTTAAGACTATGTTTTCCTTTGTTTAGCTCTATCCCCTGGCTTCGACATGTGATGGTTAGTATTCATATATTTTAAAATATTTTCTGACCATCAGTGTGATTTATTCTTAGACAAGTAGTAGTTTAAAAATTTATTATTTAATTTCCAGCTTTAATTCCTCTGTGAAGATGGAAATGTTCAGTATATGAGATACTCTATACAGTGGTTGTTAGTCATTTGTGGCTATTGAACACTGGATACATGGCTAGCACAATTCAGGAACTGAATTTTAAATGTTATAATAAATTTTAGAATAAAATTTATTTAATGTAAATAGTCACATGTTGCTAGTGTCTTCTGTATTAGTCAGCATAGTTAGGGTTCCCAACAATTTAATTTCTACATTGACATACTAAAGAGTATAATACTAGATGAAGACAAAAATAATGAGTTCCTGGTATTTTGAAATCTCTTGATGTAGGGTAGAATGCACAGTATCCTCTGGAGCCTAGATGGGAGTCTTAGATTTGGAGTCCAAAGGGGAATTGATTGATCCTTGGTTAGCCCTGATGATTCACCTGCCTATGGAGTTAATGACCTTGAGCTCACTGATGATATGGTAAAATACTATCTATTGCATTAGACAGATCTGTTATGTGATTTATAAGAGAATTGGAGGAATGTGAAGAAAGTCTAATACGGTTCAAGAAGGACAAGTGACAAATATTTTAAAACGTATTCTCCATTTATATGTGTTTTTTCTTTCTGCCTTTCAAATTCAGCATGTCTAAGAGGAGTCTTCTTTCACTCTGCTCCAGGGTGGGATATTCCCATAATAATATCCTAGAAGAAAGATGGGAGAGTAAAAATACAAAGGAGGGTCAAAGAGGAGTGAAATCTTGAATTCAATAAATAACTGGATTTCTACTTAGAAACTATGACATCTGAAAAACTAAAATCCAATTAGAATTCAATTATCTATTGAGGAAAATATGATTACAATCCTTATACCTTATAATTACCATCATGCTTTTCCTTATTCTTTTTGTTAAATATTTCATTGGCTTACCTCACAGCTTCTGTAATTTTGGCTAAATCAATGATATGTACTAATGTGGACCTTAGATAGCTGAAAATATATTTATCTTTCACTGAATCAAAGGTGAGTATAATTAATTTCAGGGAAAACTCATGAAATACCACCTGCTTGAAAAGAAACTCTAGCAAATCTTGAGTTTCAAGGACTAGAATCAGATCCTCTAGTTATAAACAGGAGAAAAATCCTCTGGGGCCCTGTGAACAATACTTCCCAAAAAGAAAACTCTTGTCTTTTAGTAACACATCAAAGTTGTACCATGGAGTTGGTAACAGTGCAGAGAAAAGAATGAAACAGTTTTAAGAATACTTTAGAGCTTGGGGACATTTCAGGATGAAAGTCCTTTAGGATTTTGATACATTGGTAGAATACCAACATTATAGTTCCTTTATGAAATGTCACCATCAGAGAGATTAATTTTAGAAATATGGGATCACAGAAATGTTTCCATTGATGTAGGTTACTTTGTTGAACTCCAAAAATGTGTCAAGAGTTACAAATCTATCTGACATGTCCAGTCAAGGATCTGTTTTAAGCAGAAACCATGGCTTGCAGGACACTGTTAAATTTTAATTTTGTTTTTCAACCACAAAAAGGAGTCTTTGTTTGCAGTTAGGATGAACACCTGTGGAATCCTTAAACATTTACAGACATGTCTTTAAAAGCTCTATGGTACAGTTAAGATTTAATCTATCAAAGTGGTATAAATAATGTAGACATAGCCTTAGGTGCCAGTTCTTCCCACAGCACACAGAAAAACATAACAGCAGTAAGAACTTCTTTGGTGATTTTCATATAGCTCAAATATAACACTGCCAAGAAGGCAGAGGGGAGCAGTGTAATCTGGGGATACAGCCTTCTTGATGCTAGTAATAATGTGCTAAAGTTTAGAAATGAGAAATATCAGGGTTCTGGCAAAGCTAAAATTATTCAGAAGAAATAAAATTCAAATGGTTTCATGCTCATTCTGAAGCTTGGATCTCATTCTGAAGCTCTTGTAATTTAAAGGAAAGTGACTATAAGAATGGCCAAGCTGTTCTGGGCCTAAGTATTGACCTTCCGTATCCTTTTAATCGAATCTAAAGGTATTTCCATATTTATCCATGCCATTGAAACATCTCTGCTGGAATTGAATGTGGAGGTTCAATCTAAATTTCAGACCAAACATGTATTAGATATGAAGTAGGATGTTCCAAGCACTATATTGGCTACTAAGAGGGATAACAAGAAGTGTAAGATGTGGTTCTAATTCCAAAGATGATTAAGATCTAGTAGCAAAGATGAGAAGAAAATATTTGAAAAATAACTAAGATTCATAGCATGTATAGTTGAAAGGGAAATTTTTGGGGGGGGGGTTCTGGAAAATCTTCTTGGGGTAGAAGAGAAAATGAGATTTAATAACGGCAAAGCTCCACACAGGTAGATGTGATAAGGGCGAGATGTTCTTGACAGGAGTATTAATGTAGATCTGGAGAGATGGAGAGATAGGAAGTAACTGATTTTAGCTGAAGGGGTAGGTTTATTAGAGGAATTAAGACATAAGTTTGGAGATTCCCCGCCCCGGAATGTGGAGGGACTAAAATTCCAAAGTATAGTAATTTAAGAAAACAGGACTTTGGAAGGATTACCTTTATAGATAGAAACCGGTATAATGTATTATACTGGTATTCAGTAAATATTTGGTGAATTAATGAATTGGGAGATTATCACTGAACATTTTTTACAGAAAAGCAGATACATTAGGAATAAGTGCCTCACTCCCTGAGAATAGAATTAGAGTCATTAGATGAGCTACTAAAAATGCAACTGCTCTTTCTGTGGCTACACATCAAGATTGGTACTAATCTCACAATCTAACTTTCATTTTGTAAGATGAAAGAACTATAAACTTCTTGTGCTCCCTCTTTCACTTGCCTTCCAGATTCTTTGCTTATCACATAATCTTCCTTTTTGAAAGACTTTATTTTTTATCCTTCCTTCTCTTTTTTTTCTGGAGGACATATTTCTGTGTTCCAGATCACCTACGTAATCAAACCCTGATCCCTATCAGGTAGTAGTGTTAATTACCTCCTCTTCTGTACAAGAGTATGCACTACTTTCATTATATTGTACATTGCAAGTACAAGTCATTCTTTCACATGTTTATATCCCATGCTTAACTCTGTCCCTATCAATCAATCTCTAGCATACTATATGATCACTGAATATCTACTGAGTTAAGTACATACTTTCCAGTATCACAATGCTGATAGCAGAGTGAAAAATCTATAAAACAAATTTCTCCTGGAAAATGAAAAAGAATGGTGAAGGGATTGCTGGCCTCTTTGATGATGCTTCCTTAGTATCTGAAGGGAAGAAATAAGGAGGTGGTAATTCTAAGTTTCCTTGTGAATTCTGTATTCAGCTTTTTACTAAGATACTTTCATTTTAGTTTTAGACATTTCATATATCTGTATGTACATACATATGCATATATACATACACACATATGTTCATATATATGTATATTATATATAATCTTAAAGATCTCTTTCTGCACACAAACATGCACACACACACATTCTTAGTTGACAGGAGTATCTGCAAAAATGCCATGTTTCTGCCAACGTGGCTTTCCAAACAGGTTCCATAGAAATAAAATAATCAAAACAAATCTTATTTTTCTTTCAGCCATATATTTACTTAGTTACCTGTTGAGTTATTTATTTTGCTGGGAATTTCTGAATTTAGTAATTAGAGAGAGGATGAGTAATGAGTAGATAGCCTATGGAACAAATCAGATAAATAAAGATGTAGGAATTCAAAAGAAGTCTCTGAAATGTTCCTACTTTAAGCTTCTTGTATCTTTGGGCATTTTGTTTTGTTTTACTTCATTCCAGAAATCCACAGGTGGACTCCAGAGAGTTTGTGAGCCCCTTTAAATCAATGTGCTACATTTTGTAATATGTTCATTTTTCTTAGGAAATTTTCTTTCTCTTTTTCCCCCTTGTTTTCTTTTTTGCAAAGTCAGACTTCCACAATTATCTGTGACTGTAAAAGTGTTCTATTCTGTCTACTTTAATGTGTTAGACAATAGACTATCTAGTCAGTAATAGTAATTAGAGTAATAACCAACAGGTAATTTCAAATTGATTATATCTTTTAATCTCCTTAACTCTGAGAAGTAGTCTTTTTTTTTTAATCTTCATTTCACTGATGATTAAATTGAAATTCAAATCTCAAACATCCTGCATAAACTAAGCACGTTATTCCATGGTAGGCTCTGGAGCCATGCCTCTCATCTCTCCAAATCTGCAATTCATTTCAATAGACTTGTTCCTTGCCCCATCAACCATATGCTCTTCAGGAATCTCTCTCCTTCCATCTGTTTTCCTCTGTGCACAAGCACGATTAGTCCTTGAACAGCTTGTCCAACTGCGCTTGGTCTCACTTCCCACCATGGTTTCAGGTCTTCTGAACATGGAAGGTTTGAGGGCAGAGAAAACTGACTCAGCAGAACTGGTATCTTTGAGTTGGCCATCAGGAAGGAAATCAGTCTGGTCATACTTCACTGCGGGGGTCAGAGTGGTGGTATAGAGAAGTGGAGACATAATCGGCAGAAAGAGCTTTGTATTAGCATTTTGGAAGCAGATAAGAAAAGGAGTGAAGTTGGAGTAAAGCAGAGAGGGGACAGGTGAAGGGAGGGGGAGGCCAGTTGGTATCAAGGACCTTGGTTTGAGCAGGAAAGGCTCTGTATCTCAGGAACAGAGATGCCAGACCTTTGTAATGCTAGCAGAGCCTGATCCCAGTAGCTCTCAGTGACACTGCCACAGTCTCCAACTGCAATCTTAAATAATCCTCTCTGGATAGAGAGAAGGACTTTCAAGGAAGTTGAGGCCATACCCATGCATGTACCCAACTCTCATAGGGAGATGTAAAGCATCTTAACTTATGAGTGATGCCTTTATACTGTGTGAATTCTGAGTCGATTGGATCTTAGTGAGGCCAAACTATCTTTATTATTTTCTTACTCAAACCTGTATCACAGTGAAAGCGTGAGTGTTTCTTCCTTCTTCCTCATCCTCTCCCTGGAGGCTTTCACTTGCCAAAACTAAGGGAAGATTTTGCAGTGGTACTTAAACCTGAAGAGGAAACAATGCTAGACTATGGTTTCTGAGGACCTCAGATATATCTCATTAATTCTTTTTGTTTAAATTGAGGAATTGAGGTGCACAAATGTCATATCATCTAATGGGGGTAGAAGCCTGGAGTCCTCAAATTTCTGACTCAGAACCACTTCCTTTATCCTGTGAAATGTTCAGTACACATTTTCTCAATAATATTGCTAATTGACCAGAAAGGAAGTTGGTCACTAACTGCTCATTTTTCTTGGTGTTCTGTTTAATAACTATTCCATTACTACAATAACTTATTGCCATATAAATCCATGGCCCCTTGGAACTTAGTTATTTGTATCAATGCATGCACTGAACTAATTAGGTCAATGTTTATTCCTATCATGGGCCATTTAGCTGTCCTACCACATTTGATGTAAACCAGACATTGTGATTGGGCATATCCTAGGACACAAACAGTTTCACAAAATGTACATATTTTCCACCACTAAAGGAATAATATGCTTTGCAAGCAAATGCTATTAACATCAAAGAGGCCATCCAAAGTGACATAATAAAGCTCAGCAGGATATTTCAACATTCCCTGCCTAATTAATTCAGGATTCTAGGCAGTGGAGGTGAAGAAAGAGTGGTGCTGGGAAAGGGAATGGTCCAGAGTTAAGTGATACCTGAATTGACCTTTTAGGTCACTGAGAGCAGATTGCAAACAAATTCTAAAGGCTACTGAAATTTTTCTTTGAACTTTCCCTTTATGGATCACTTATTTTAATCAGTAAGAAAACTTCTTCCTTGTCTGCTGAAATCCTGAAGCCCTGATCCCAAAATGGCTTTGGCTGACTCAAACTTCACTTTTGGTGATGGAAAAGGAAAGAGCTAAGGTTTTGCAATCTTCTCTTTCCTCTGTTGAGATGGTCAGCACTATTTAGTGACTGCTTTCTCAGCCTCCATCCTGTCATGAACAGGTAAACTCTGAGCCACTGAACTTTTGGTTTGTAAGTTAACAAATCCTGAATAGAAGCTAGCTTGTCCTAACTGGTATATTTCCCACTGTTTTCCCTCATGATAAAAAGTCCATGGACTTTTGCTCTTTAAACAGGAAGTTGAAAGAGTTGCTCATATATTACAAATTTGGAATTTAGGCAGAATGAACACTGGTGTTCTAAGGCTAAGTTAGTTGAAGGCAAGACAGCATTTCCCATTAAGAGCAAGCAAACCTGGTGAAATGAGAAAGGAAGGAGTGTTTTTTCCATTTAAAGGTGGCTGTGGCACACAAGAGTGTTAGAGAAGGACATTAAGTGACACTTTCTGGAGTGGCATATCATCCCACTCACTGCTAGGACAATTTTTTTAACCTTTCTGTTTCCCCATCTGTAAAAAGATTTATTACTGGCATTTTTCTCCTATTGTTAATAAGAGGATTAAATTAGATAATGCATATTAAATACCTGGCACAATGCTTGGATATTAGTAGTAAGTTAATAAATGGCAACAATTATTTTTATTCCAATATTTTTTCCCATTTCATCTCACTTCCTGTCTTAGTATGGCCATGTTTCCTTCATCAGTGTAAAAATAATTATTTTCATTCATATGAACAGCTTACCATTTATGCCTAATGATGTGTAGCACAATAGCTGTTATACATATCATTAAATATGTGTCTGATTAACCTTCTTGTAATTTTAATTGCAACATAAAATTCCTCTTGTGCATGCTCAGCCATCAGAGACCGGGGCTCACAAAACATGGTTGACTGCTTTCAACCTGAAAGAATTATAGGGGACGTCGATCACACATAGCATTAAGTCATACACCTGAGAACAGCAGAACACAAGGGAAAGAACACAGGGTTGGAAGTCATGTAGACCAAGGACTAAGAACTTTAGGTCCATCACTACAATTTATTCAGTCTTCTGACAATTTATTCAGTCTTGTGACTAGTGATACCTACCATGTAGGGTTTGTGAAGAATAGACATACTGTATATGAGATGTTCAACAAGGATCTTGGAACACAGTAAAAAGTTTATTAGCTGTTACTATTTTTATAATTTTGGACTGTAATTTAGATGGAATTTCTAGAAGCCCATTGTATTAGCCATGTCTGCTCTGTAGGTATGTATTCACATCCCCTGCCCTCATTTTCTGCAAATGCAGAATCTGAGATCCCAGCATGATTTGTCCGAGGTCATGTACCTTGTAGGTGAAGGAGAGAAGCTGATCCAGCTGGGGGCCCCACCTCTTCCTTTACTTCCCTCTTTCACTCAGCTTGTGCCCACTGCTGGCAAAACAGCCTGAAGCATACATTCTTCTGATGTTGAATCAGTGGCTTCCTGTGCCTTCCCAAAGAGAGGAAGCACATTTGAGGCAGGAGGAAATACAACTGCCAAGTAGGAAAAGAGATCAAAAAACAGAGGATGGCTGACCTGTTCTATGCCTTAAATGTGGCAAAAAGCCACATCAAAATGGTTCCTTGGACTCAAGAAACTTGAGAACATTAAAAATCTATGAGTCCCACCCCTCCTGTCGGAAGGAAGCTGGAGCTGTCTACTGCTAATCAGAACATGTCTTCATGGGGCCTGTGCCCCAGGTTTCCTAGTCCTGCCTTCTTTGGTTAACATCCCTGAATACTTTCTTCCTTATTTGGCCTACTTGACCATGGCCCAGGGTATGGATAGACTGAGTAATCGGAGCTGTCTTGGGTGATAGCTGCACACTGTCATGGTGGAGTAGCTGCTCATCAGAGGACCCCATCTGCTGTGTTCAGTCTGCTGCTTCCTTAGAAGGTTTGTGCAAACCTTGATTTGGAGCTGCATGGGAGATGAACAGACAGGTCACACTTGACTATCTCTTTCTTGCCTGTTTTCATCTTGGCATAGTCTTCTCTCTGAGACCCTGGGAACAGTACTTTTTTTTTTTTTAAGATTTAATTTATTTATTCGACAGAGATAGAGACAGCCAGCGAGAGAGGGAACACAAGCAGGGGGAGTGGGAGAGGAAGAAGCAGGCTCATAGAGGAGGAGCCTGATGTGGGGCTCGATCCTACAACACCGGGATCATGCCCTGAGCCGAAGGCAGACGCTTAACCGCTATGCCACCCAGGCGCCCCCTTGGGAACAGTATATTACAGTTAGTTGAATTTTGACATAGTACTTCACAAGGGAGGGGAGTTACTTTACTTCTCAGGTGTTCCTACAAGGAAGGATGAAATAAGAGAATGTGGGTTAATTAGGCATATATTAGTGTGTCTAGAAAATATACTAGACATATATTAAGTATGTCTAGAAAAATGTCTGGAAAATGAGAGTTTCCCTTCTTTTCTTGCAAAATAAAACCTAAATCTAGAGAAATAGAGCTATAATAAATATATTTCTGATTACTTCAAAAACTGCAAGGGTTAAAGATGGGAAAGGGTGTGAATTCCCCCGTGATAATAAATATTTCATTTTCTACATTTATAATGTAAAATTTATAAGAAAAAAATTAAAAACAAGTCCCTATGGAGAAGCAGTGTACTGTTAGTGTGTATTTCATGTATAGTTATATAATTCATTTTAGAATTAATTGAAATTACCTTTCACACATCAGAAAATTTTCAATAAAGGAAGAAAAAGTTGTAGAAGTTTGACATGGCTCTTTATTAATGAATTCAGAGTATGAATGAAGCTATTTGAGGGTAAATATTTTTCTGGTTATGATAAAATCTAGGTGTGATTTCTGGTTATGAGCTTGTGGTTTAGAAGATTAAAGGCAATATAGCTGGAGGAGTTATTTTTCGTCAGGTTCTTAGGGAACGTCCTGGTACAAGCCAATCCCATGATTAAAACAGGATCCCATTATGCCCGATGATTAAGAAAATTCCAAACAGATGTATTTTTATAATAACTAAATACACTGTCTTCTAGTGTCCTTCTTTATAGCAATTATTGAGCAATGGGAAAGGAATTAACTTCTTTTTCTATATTAAGTGAGGTGTCAAACAGGGAGAAAGTGGGCTTCTATTTAGGTTCCACAAGCTTAAAGTTCTGAAATGTCATTTTCCTGGAAGCCATATCATTTATATTACTGGGTTCAATGTGATATATTGTATATAACTTATTTATACCAATAAGCCCATCTACCACACCACTGATGCCTCAGATTGTTTCAGAGGAATATTATGGAAATGTTGGTGTGTGCCAGGATTGCTTGTTTGTGGGACTTGATTACTCTAGGCCTGTTTGGCACATTAACTACATGGGCCTATTTCTTGAAAATGATTTTAATTTGTGTTTCTATGTGCATCTGGTAAGGGCTGGGTGAATGCATTTGAGGAGAAAACTGTAGCTGTTATACACTCATCTAGATAACAGAATTGAGGCGGTTGTACATGGATAGTGGTGAATGTTGTCTACCTTGCAAGCTGCTAAGGAAGATGAGATGGGCAGAGTGCCAATACAATATTGATATATTATGTAGCAGTGACTACTTTTGATTCTCTAGGTAACTCTAGAGGAATATAAGAATAATCTGCAAAGATCCCTGAAATTGCTGTCATTGCCATGGATGTAGCTGAACTATTTAGTGTTGAAGTCCTGAAAAAATAAGAAAAAAATGATGATGATGGCAGAGACAGTAGCTGTTATGTACATATATTGAATATATATTTGTATTTATTAGTTATAGTTATATATTTATATATTATTAGTTCTATCTCTATATATTTATATATGTATGCTTATATAAAATAATGCATATGAATATACATATGAATATATATATAGTGCATCAATATCTGAGTATATGTAGTGCAGTCAGTATATGAATATACCTAGTGCATCCAGGTACAATTATTATTTTTCTATTGTTTCCTTTATTTAAAACTTTTATAAGCTCCTTCCCTTCCCCTATAACCCAGATTTCAGGAAGTCTAGAATCCTGCTTTTGTCTCATTTATCCTCATTTTACAGATGAGGAGACAGTTTCAGAAAAATGAAGTAACTTGCCAAAGGCTAAATTTTAATCAATATAATAAGTAGTATGAGAGGAGTAACTACTGAATTAGATTAGCAAAACATTATTTACATAAGAGAAAGCCCTTGGGGACAGTGACAGGACAGCTTTTCTTTCCCCAGATCATTAATCACTTTAAAAAGCAGTATATGTTCCACCTCCATCATGTTTTTTAAGGGCAAAGGAAGAGGTCTTCATACTTAAAAAATAAATTATTTAGCCTCTACTGTATGTGAGGCCCTGAACTTATGCTAAGGATGCAGCTGTGAACAAGACAAGCATGATCCCTGTACTCACAAATGCAGCTGTGAAAAGATAAGCAAATGAATTGGCAATGAGTAGGAGACTCATTCCTCAAATGAAGCATTTCTGCTATGGGAACTTACAGCAAAGCGGCTCCTGTATAGTTAGATGATCTCTTTGTAAGATTATTCTTGAGGTAACTATATAAATTTGGAACCAGAGACACCTTGTGTGAGAGGTTTAAGACAGACATAGAAACTATGAACTGTCTAGGGAAAGAAGGTGTTATCAGTTCTCTGTTGCTTAATGGTTATCACAGACTTAGTGGCTTAAAACATCACTGTTTATTATCCTATAGTTTAAGAGGTCAGAGGTCCAAAATGGTTCTTATATTTCTAAAATCAAGATGTCAGAGACTCCTGGGTTGCGCAGTCGGTGAAGCAGCTGCCTTCGGCTCAGATCATGATCCCAGGGTCCTGGGATTGAGTCCCAGGTCAGGCTTCCTGCTCAGTGGGGAGCCTGCTTCTCCTCCTCCCTCTGCCTGCTACTCCCCCTGCATATGCTCTCTCTCTCACTCTCTCTCCGACAAAAAAATAAATAAAAGCTTAAAAAAAAAAAAGATGTCAGCAGAGCTGCTTTCCTTCTGGACACTGCAGAGCAGATTCCATTTCTTATCTTCTCCAGCTTCTAGAACCTTCCCACAGCCCTTGGCTTGTGACCACAATACTTTGACCTCTGCTTCTATTGCCACATCTCCTTTTTTGCCTCTGAATGTTTCGCTTCCCTCTTTCATTTATAAGGACCTCTGTGATCACATTGGGCCCATTTGGATGATCCAGGATTCTCTTACCATCTCAAGATTCTTACTTAATCACATCTATACAGTACCTATTTGCTATTAAGATTATTTATCAATTCTGGGGATGAGGACATGAGCATCTTTAGGAAGGGTGCCTAACATAGTACATTAGGATGAAAATTATAAAAATTAAATTTTAAAATTAATCCAGGTTTTAACTATTTGAAATAGTAAAATATAGGGGGAAAGAGAAAATTTTAGGTTGAGTTGTGAGGAAATTCTCTTCAAACTCATTACTGTCAGGTTTGCAGCTTGGCTCATGTCCGGGTTATGACTGGATTGTAACACTTAGGCCTTGCTTTTTATTCTACAGAATGACCTCGTGTTCAAGGGTTAACCCTTCAAATACCTCCAAAGATCAATTTAAGCTAACCATAAATCAGAATCACTTTTCTTTTTGGAGAAAGTAAATAAAAAATACTGTGCTCACTCAATAATAGGGTGCTATTTGCTTTTTAGCAAATAAGGATGAAACAATGTAGTGTCTACTGTATTTCAGGCTTTTGTCAGTTAGAAGAGTAAGTAAAGGATTATATACTCCAAAGTAATTGGCCAAAAAAACAAATAAAATCTTACATCGGTTTTTCAAATTTAAAACGGATATTAAAGGTGGATGCTAGATTTTATAATGTAAATTATATCATATATACTTGTATTAAGGTTCTCCAGAGAAACTGCAGGAGATACATATATGAGAGAGAATGAGGGAGAGGGAGGGAAAGAAAGGGAAAGAGAGAAGGATACATATAGAGAGACTGACTCATTTTAAGGAATTGGCTCGTGTAGTTATGCATTTGTGGGGGTTGGCATGTCTGAAATTTATAGGGCAGGGCAGCAGGCTGGAAATTTAGGCAAGTTTTCTATGATGTAGTCTTGAGGAGGAGTTCTCTTTCTACTTTGGGAAATCTGTGTTTACTTCTAAGGCATTCAACTGATTGGATGAGGCCCACTCATATTATGGAGAGTAATAGGCTTTACTTAAAGTCAATTGATTGTGTTAATCATATTTACATTTACTTTCACTGTGACATCTAGATTAGTCTTTAAGCAATTGAGCACCATAGAGCGTAGCCAAGTTGACACATAAAATTAACCTTTGTAGTATGTACATGGCCAAGAGCAATATTCTTGTTCCTTTGGTTGGAGGCAGAATTTTTTATTTTATTTTTTTTTTAGTAGAACAGTCTTGAAAATTGTCAGTAATTCACACTACTAAAAGTTATATTAAAATAGACCAGTATTTAGGGGCGCCTGGGTGGCACAGCAGTTAAGCGTCTGCCTTCGGCTCAGGGCGTGATCCCGGCGTTATGGGATCGAGCCCCACATCAGGCTCCTCCACTATGAGCCTGCTTCTTCCTCTCCCACTCCTCCTGCTTGTGTTCCCTCTCTCACTGGCTGTCTCTATCTCTGTCAAATAAATAAATAAAATCTTAAAAAAATAAATAAAAATAAATAAAATAGACCAATATTTAAATAGAATAAAAAAACTCAAATGTTTTGAAAATTAAAAATTAGAAAAAAATTGAGATTTTGGTATTATTGTACATGATTTCTTAGTAATGGCTACTTTCATAACTACTTTACTGCACAGACATCAATCCATGTAGAAAGACGTGAACATAAATCCCTGTTTGATTAATTCTTTTGGGAGCCTGGAATCACCTTGAATTAATCAGCCAGGTTACTTTAGAATATGATGTTCAACATTAATTTTATTATATTATGACAACTAGGGAGAAACCAGCTGATTTACAAATGGACCACCTATCATATTGATGAATAGAAACTGCCCAGATGTAGAAGAAATGCTGATTTAGAGCAATTTACAGATATTGATGTTAATAAAAAATAGTTTTGTCATGTTAAATATAACTAGGCAAAAATTTGAAAGGATTAGGAGCTTAAAATAATGCAGTGAAACTTAGAACTTAATGAGATTTTTATTAACTTCCCTTTGAACCATTTTAACTGAAAAAAAAATAAAGGCTTTTAAAAAGCATCAACATAATTGTTTTAAAGATACAATGTGATGCTTATCTTTGTATCTGTTTAGGTATTTTCTGCTGCCTTCTTGCAGAGAAAGCCATTCCAGAGTCAGGATTTCTATATATAGCCCCTGTCATATACATGTGCTTGTCCCATAGAGAAATAGTGGTAATTAAAACAAAACAAAACAAAACAAAAAACATTTGGTTTCAAGGTAACTGTGATTGAATTTAGGTTCCATATTTATGAGAATCTTCCACAGAAACAGAACCAACGGCACACATTGACACATAAAATTAACCATCAGCGATTCTTAACTGATTTAAACTGTGAGTTGGAATCACTTCTGTAATGATAATACAAGCAAGAAAAGAAGAGGCTACAGAATCAATATGAAGTTATTTTGGGTTTGATATTCTTAAGTTTTATTTCTCAAGAGCTACTCAGATATTTTAAGTACAAATAAAATTCTAGTATTAACTGCAACAAAAAGGAAGATGTAAGAAGAAAATGATGGTGGAGCAGCAAGAGAAGAGTGTTAAGTGTTAGCTCAGGAGACAAAAGGTGATTTTTTTTTTTTTTTTTTTTTTTTTTTTGCTGGTAACATGGTCCTATTCATTTCCTACCAAATGGGTGCTCTCTGCTACTTTTCTGCACCATTGAGAGCAGCTGCTGAATAGCATGCAGAGCTCAGCTCATGACTTCTCTGGCACCCACATGGTTTTCCTGAAAGCCCAGGGGGTGGTTAGTGAAGAAAAATTGCCAGCACAATACAGAGGCAGAGCTGAACTCATGATCTATAACACCGATTTGTAATCCAGTCAGCTTTGTAGATAATCCTCCTTACTCCCCACTCTCCCATCAGACTGGCTGCGGTGAGAGATGGAGATGTATGTATTTTTCTACCATTGACCTGTAATCAAAAGCTGTGACAATAGAGCATACTAATTCTGGTCAGCCAAGACAGTAGTTCTTTACTCCTCCTTCTTTTCCCTTCCTGAGGTTCAGCACTTTATCTCCAGTCAGAGAGATGGATAACTGAGTAACCTCAGGCTTGTGTGCATTCTGGTCAGTTGCACTAGACCATTACTGGGTTGTTGTACTGCTCCCTGCACACCTCTGTGTGCAGCATGCTCCCACTTCCTCCACCAAGCCACTTCTACCCTCCTGCCATTCCTAGTCCCCACAACCAGCCACATTAAAACAGGAATAGAAAACTTACCAGCCTGTTCTATTTTATTTTATTTTTTTAAATTTTATTTTGATTTATTTTTTATAGTTTCAAGTTTTTATTTAAATTCCAGCTAGTTAACATATAGTGTAATATGAGTTTCAGGAGTAGAATTTAGTGATTCATCATTTATATACAACACCCAGTGCTCATCACAAGTGCCCTCCTTAATGTCCATCACTCACGTAGCCCATCCCCCCACCCATCTCCCCTCCCAGCAACCCTCAGTTTGTTCTCTATAGTTAAGAGTCTGTTTTATGGTTTGCATTTCTCTTTTTTTCTCCAGTGTACATCTGTTTTGTTTCTTAAATTCGACATATGAGTGAAATCATGCCGATGGCAAGATTTCATTCTTTTTTACGGCTGAGTAATAATACTTCATTATATATGTGTGTGTGTATACATATATATGTACACACACATATACACACACACACACACATACCACATCTTCTTTACCCATTTATTAGTCGATGGATATTTGGCCTCTTTACATAATTTTACTATTATTGGTAATGCTGCTATAAACATCAGGGTGCGTGTATCCCTTCAAATCAGTATTTTTGTATCCCTTGAGTAAATACCTAGTAATATAATTGCTGGGTCATAGTTACTTCTATTTTTAACTTTTTGAGGAACCTCCATGCTATTTTCCAGAGTGGCTGCACCATTCTGCATAAGTGTAAGAGGGTTCCCCTTTTTCTGCATTCTCACCAACATCTGTTGTTTCTTGTGTTAATTTTAGCCACTGTGACAGTTGTGAAGTGGTATCTCATTGTAGTTTTGATTTGTATTTCGCTGATGATGAGTGATGTTGAGCATCTTTTTATATATTATTTGAGTATTGAGTTTGATAAGTTCTTTATAGATTTTGGATGCTGACCCTTTATCAGATATGTCATTTGCAGATATCTTCTCCTATCCCAAAGGTTGTCTTTTAGTTTTGTTGATTGTTTCTTTCACTGTGCAGAAGCTTTTTATCTTGATGAAGTCCCAGTAGTTCATTTTTGGTTTTGTTTCCTTTGCCTCCAGAGATATACCTAGTAAGAAATTGCTATGGTCAATGTGAAAGAGGTTACTGCCTGTGTTCTCCTCTAGGATTTTGATGGTTTTCTGTCTCACATTTAGGTCTTTTATCCATTTTGAGTTTATTTTTGTGTATGGTGTAAGAAAGTGCTCGAGTTTCATTTTTTTGCATGTTGCTGTCCACTTTTCCTAACCATTCACTGACGAGACTGTCTTTTTGCCATTGAATATTCTTTCCTGCTTTGTTAAAGATTAGTTGACCATATAGCTGTGGGTCCATTTCTGGGTTTTCTATTCTGTTCCATTGATCTATGTGTCCCGTGCCACTACAATACTGTCTCGATCGCTACACCTTTGTAATACAGCTTGAAGTCTGGAATGGTGATACCTTCAGCTTTGCTTTTCTTTTTTAAGATTTCTTTGGCTTGAACAGACTGATAACCAACAAAGAAATTCAAGAAGTAATCAAAATCTTCCAAAAAACAAAAGCCCAGGGCCAGATGGCTTCCCAGCGGAATTCTACCAAACATTTTAAGAGGAGTTAATACCTGTTATTCTCAAACTATACCAAAAAATAGAAATGAAAAGAAAACTTCCAAACTATGAGGCCAGCATTACCTTGATTCCAAAACCCAAGACCCCACTAAAGAGTTTCCGGCCAATATCCCTGATGAATGTGGATGCAAAAATTCTCAACAAAATACTAGCAAATTGAATCCAACAGTACATTAAAAGAATTGTTCATCGCGATCAAGTGGGATTTATTCCTGGTCTTCAAAGGTAGTTCAGTATTTGCAAATCAATCAACATGATACCTCACATTAATAAAAGAAAGGATAATAAAAGAAAGGATATGATCTTCTCAATAGATGCAGAAAAAGCATTTGACAAAGTACAGCATCCATTTTTGTTCAAAACACTCAACATAGGGTAGAGGGAACATACCTCAACATCATAAGGTTATTCCTTTTTTAATACAAAAGGAAGGAATTACAAAATTCAAGGAGATATCTACAGAGAGAAATTAAGCCATTGATGCTCTCAGTTTATATACTATGCATCTTGGGAAATGAACATGGAATTAGATATCATATGAAGACCCAGTGACATTGAAGACCTTTGCAGGTTTTTGTTTTCTCACCTGGAACGATGATTCAGTTATTTTTAAGTAAGGGGATAGATCAAATATATGTTAGCATAATTTCTAGCTCTAGCTTAATATTGTCTTGCAAAGACCTTGTGCATTGTAACTAACAGAGATAAACAGCAACAACAAAAAATACACAGAATAGGCCTACATTCTATAGTATACAAAATTAATTAACAAACTAAATTTCTCAATAAAAAAGTAGTTATTTTAATTAATGGGTTCTTTGTTAACATGGCAAAGCAGTCTTGTTTAATGTGTTTACATTTATTCTTCTGTTCCCTAGGCTGATTGTATTTTTAATCTTCCTTTTATCTTGCCAAATTCTATTAATGAGTATATTTAAATATACAAAACATTAGGTTAGGGAAAATATTAACATACACACCAACTATTCAAAATTATCTAGCCATAGCTTAGCTTTCTTCCCACCCTATATGTACTAAATTGGTTCTTTTATTAACTCACAGATAGTTTTTTCTAGGTAAGCATCAAATTTCTTTCCTATCAGACTTTCTATGTTTCTAAAAGATTTTCATTCACAAACTGCGTATATGTGTATGCGTGCACGTGTGTGTTAATTTGGCTAATTTTGAGGTGGATATTGCAGGTTGAATCCCCTTAGGAAGTAGATTCTGAAAGAGAGGCATGTAGAAAGTTTATTAGGGATTGATCCTGAGATCAGTGTCTGTGGAAAAGAAGGGGATCCTTCTTTTAGAGGACTGGCTGAGTGAGAATCACCATGGAGATTCTGAAGCTGTGATGGCCCTTCAGAGTTGTCCTCTGTTGGAGCAAAGGGGCCAGGCCTTTATACTTTGATTTCGACAAGTCATTGGGTGGTGGCTGACTTTGTGAAGAGTGTATGACCTGAGCCAGACAGCTGAATATAGGCAAGGGCAATTTCTAGAGAGGGCTAATAGCTGAGTGATACCAGCCAACAGTAGATAAATAAGGTTGGCTGGTCTTCGTTCTTAAAAATGAAGTATTAAAGGAGAATCTTTAAGCAATGTTTCAATGATTTATATTTATCTGTACTTTTTCGTATTTATTATGTAAATGCAATTCTATCTAAATACTTAGCACTCTCCCCAGTGCTTCTCTGAAGGTAGTTAGACACTTTTTCATCTTTTCAATTTTGGGGTACTGTCTATACATAATATTAACAGGAAGTTCATTTAAACACAGTGCAACATCCAAGTATTTAAGCAACTAGGAAAAAAAAAGAGAAAGAAAAAAAGGGTGTGTGTATGTGTATGTATGTGTGTGTGTGTGTGTGTATATATGTATCACCATGTAATTTTACCCAGTTTTATGCATATTTTTCTTCAAGATTTTACACATATTTCTCTTCCAACTAATCAAAACAAAATGCTAAAATAATCAAGTTAGTGTCAAGTGTTAGTTTTAAGCTATAATATTTAAGTAATATTAATTAAAATGTGGTTTTATATAACAATATATTAATACTAGTAAGGAATTTTTATGACAAAAATTTGTTCAATAAGTAAAAAATACTGAATTTTTACATCAGTTTAGAATATAACTTGGTTAAGTTAAAGTTTAATTGAGTTTAACACTCTGTTTTCTTTGGCTCATAACTTTGAAGTCAGTCAGTCACTGTGGCCACATTTTATGATCACCCATCAGTATGGTGGTCAACTCTAGGGAGCAGGGAGAATCTTGTGATTAGAAAGGGCATGTGGAGCCCTTGGGGACTATGGGCAGTATTCTACTTCTTTACTCTGTTGGTACTTAGGAGTTCCTTTTAAAACTATTTGTTAAATTCTACATACATGTTTGTAGTATGTGGAATATAGAGACTACATACATGACTAGTGCTCACCATATCTGGTTCTGCTCCCCTTCCTAGTGGGTAGGAAGATCTCTCCGCTCTCTAGGAATAAGACCGCTCATTTCCCCTGCCCAGTGATTTTGGAATCCACATGTGAGACAATAGCATCTCAAAATCAAATTAGCCTGGATTCCTGAGTCGCTGGGCATAAGTTGCTTTAGAGAGCCACTGGACACATTATGCACTTTGCACAGGTAGGAAATAACCTGTATTAAGCCACTGAGATTTCAGGGTTTTCTAGTTACCAGAGTTATTTTGTGTAATTAACAAAGTGTGTGTGTGTGTGTGTGTGTGTGTGTAGATACACTATATTTTATAATATGTGCTCTTGTGTTTATACGTGTTTGTTGGTGTTTAAAAACTGAATAAATGGGAGTAAAAAAGAGAAAAATCATGTAGGTAGTTTTGGTAGCTAATTTCCTGGTGGGTATTTGATAGTCTCACCTTATCTTTCTATGCCACATAATTTGATGCTTGCCATCCCACAGGTCCACTGTGCTTAGTCTAATAGTGAGTGGCTGTTAAGTGGTAGAAAGATTACATGATAGAATAGTGGCCTAGCAACATTTCCTTCAGAGGGGGACTGAGCAGCACAATCACTCTTTTTATATAATAACAATATTAGAAGTCAACATTTCTACCATTTACTGTTTCTGTGGCTATGAGCAGGTGAGTGTCCACGTGTAAAGTAGCAATGTCAGTAGCATCTTACTGGTCTGTGTCTCTTCCAGTCTGCTTACTTAACTAATTAAATGAGATTAATATCATTATGATTTTTTAAGTAATTAAGGTGGTCAGATATTGCTGTACCCTTTGTGTACCGTACAATTCACATAGACTACAGTATTAATGCACCCCCTTGTATTGTATTGTCCAGTACTCAGCCTGTACAACTGCATACATGTATTATGCTTCTGAGTACTTCACTTTATTTCTGCCCACTTATCATCACTTGAGGTGCTTCTTTTATTTGGAAAGTCCAACTCTTGCCTCAATCCAAATCATGACAAGGAACTCCAGTTCTACATTGTGCCATTAGACTTTCTACAGTTTTTTCTCATATAGTATATACCACAGAATTAAACACTTAATAATGTATCAGTGTAACTTACTCAAGGTTCAGATTCTAAAGTTAGCATGTAGGCTATAAATCATGTGTAGTTAAAACTACTCTTTAAACTGGTGCATAAAGTTTGTGTATAAGGCTGTACTATTTCCTTATGTACACTAACATTTGAGAACTATTGAGCAAGATGAAAGGAAGCTTCTAAATCAGTTGTATGGACTTAGAATCTCTCTTTAAAACAAATGTCTTATTCCTAGCTAAAGAATTCTAAAATGTTTCTCTTTGCCTGCAGGGTTTACCCTCTCAGTTTTAAAGTTGAGTCTCTAAATTGTTAATACATGTCAATAAGAGTATTTTGCTTTCAATTTAGAAAGCACTTGGTACCAATCCTGGCACACAGTAGGTGCTCTGTAAATGTTTGGTAGATTTGAGTCCAATTCATTCTGTTCTTTAAATAATAATAGACAAGAAAAAGACCACCTGAAGAAATGGCCAGATTAACTCAGGTAATTTCTTAAAACTAGGAAAACTGATTTACTGTATCTAAAAGCAAGACTTTCTATTAAGCTGTAGTATTTAAAATTGTGCAGTATTGTGGGGTCTGAAAAACAGGTGAATTAAAAGAGACAGAAAGCCAAGAAATGTATCAACACATATATTGGAATTTAGTGCAGGACAAAATATTATTTAAAATATAGGGGAGAAATGAATAATTTAGTCAGTACATATTGGAATAATTGTACCTACCCACCTACGTACCTACAATTTTCTCATACGTGAACAAAACTAGTCTACATATTTTATATACATAAATATTAAATACCTTGTTTTTGCTATCTTAGATTCATATATGTACCTACAAATAAGACTCATATCATATTGTGCTATTCTTTCGAAACTTGATCTTCCATTTCACTCATTTTCTTTTCTAGATACTTCCCTGTTGGTACTCATAGATCTGGTATGTCATTTTAATGCATACATAATATCCCATTGTATAAATGTACAATGATTTGTTTATTAGTAAGTACATGTAGACTGTTTTCTAATTTTTTATTGTTATAGTGTTGAAATTAAAATCATCATACATGTTTTCTTTACACATATATGTTTCTTTACACATGTTTTCTGTAGAAGTTTTTCTAGAATATGTACTTGGACTTACTGGGACATGAGATCCACATATACCAACTTTTTTAGTCTTACCAATTGCTCTTAGTATTGAATATAACAATTTATAATCCCATTCTGTGAGAGATCTCCTTCCTAAAGTCTCATCAAAAGTTTGTATTTTCAGCATTTCAAATTTTTGTTTAATGGTGGGAGAATGTACCTCATTGTTATTTTAATTAGCAGTCCCTAAGTAGTAGTAAGATTGAGTTTGTTTTCATGTATTTACTGACCGACTTGATATTTCTCTTCTTTAAATTGCCTGCTTATATTCTGTTAGTAAGTCTTACTTATTTGTAGGAGTTCTTTCTTGAAACTAAAACTGTCAGTTACATTAATTGTAAATATATTTTCCCAAATGGTAGTTTGTTTCGAATTTTATCTAACGTGTCCTGTGATGTATAGAAAATTTTAAGCTAAACATAGTCTAATTTATCAAAATTTTAAGTTTCAATATTCAAATATCTAATATTACATATATATTTATTTCAAATTCTGAAGATTCAGTGTTTGCCAGTACCTGTTAATGTTAACGGACTGGAATTATTAGCATTTTTCTTGCATAATGGGAATGATGTTAAGCTTTTTCTGGAGAGGGGTCTCGAAGGACATTCCAGTAGGTAGAGGACTTCTCTTCCCTGTTTCTGATGTGTTTCCTTCTCTTGCTTTTTTGCTTCTACTGAGTGTGGGAGAAATCTGACAGTGCTCAGCTGTGTGCCCAGAGTGCTCAGTCCTTTGGCAACTACTCTATCCTGGCCTGCCTGTATAGTGACCATCTTTCCAGACCATTCAGAGGCGGACACTACATGCTCCAGACCTGCTGTGGCCTAGGCAGTCCGGTGGACTTCTCTGACAGGAGTGGGCTTTAAGAACACCTTTTGGACTCCCACCTATAGGATAGGGACTCTCATTTCAAGTTTGCCCTTCTTTGGATACTCCTTTAGCTCTACGGTAGTCTATAAGAGAGATCTTGTTGCACTTTCATAGTTAGTCTCCTATCATAAAAATATCATCTTCCCATGTTTAAATTTCTGTGTGTTTTTCTGGCTCCTGATGAGATCCAAACTAATAAACATACTGCTCATTTTCTAATTGATTTGTAATGCTATGTCGTATATTCATGGAGTGGTTTTTGATAACTTGCCTATTATGGTTTCTTTTTAATGTGCCAATTCTCAATCATCCAATTACTACATATTGTCACTTAAAATTTTTATTTATTTATTTATGTAAATATTTTTGAGTATAGCTGACTCACATGGCACAATAGTTGCAGGTGTCCAGCAGAGTTACTCAATGTCTTTATGTGTTTTGCTATGCTCACGCAAATACAGCTACTATCTGTCACCATACAACACGATTACAGTATCATTGACTATATTTTCTATGCCATGCCTTTTGTCTCATGACTTACTCATTCCATAATTGGAAGCCTGTGTCTTAAATATTTACAATAGTCAAAATATTCAGTGTCACTTTTAAAGACTTATTTATTTACTTTGAGAGAGAAAGAGAGAGAGGGAGAAAGCACAAGGGGAGAGGCAGAGGCAGCGGGAGAGAGAGAATCTCAAGCAGACTTCACGCTGAGCAAGGAGCCCCATGTGGGGCTCAGTCTCACAGCTCTGTGATCACAACCTGAGCCAAAATCAAGAGTCAGACGCTTACCTGACTGAGCCACCCAAGTGGCTCAGTGTCACTTTTAAACCTTTCAGTTACTAAAAAATTTAATTGTGCATTATAGTTTTTATATATAAACTGTATAATAAATTTTAAAATACTATGTATTAATATAAATGTGTTATATAAAATCTGTTTAATATATAAGTAATGTATAAATATATTACATATTTATAATTCATAATTGCTATTTATATATACGTTAGACATACATGTACATGTATATATACATTATGTAGTTATGTAAATGTAAGATACACTGTCAATTTAAATATATACATAAACATATTTTAGATTAGCTATATAAAACTGCTTAATATTTTGTAGAGTGTGTTCCTTTCTTATTTTTTAAACTCACCTTGACTTCTCTTTTCCCTTTGTTCTTCACACTAATTTTAGAATTGGCTTCTCAAATTCTTCAAAGGTTTCTATGAAGTATCAATTGGTCTTTAATTAAATACAGATTCATTAAGGGAAAATTTTTATTTTATTTTATTTTATTTATAGTACTGAATCCTGCCATTCATGAACATGGTATTTCTCTGCATTTATCCATATCTCTTTTTATTAAAAAATAATTATTTTCTCCAAAAATTACTCTTTGGTACTTTATATGTTTTTTGTTATTCTAATGAATAGGTTTTTTTAAATATACTTTCTGAGGAATAAAAAATGTTTTCATGTGTTTATTTATTGTGTAATCGGAAAACTTATGGAATTTTCTTATTAAACCTAAGTTTTGTGTATATATTATCTTGCATTTCAAAGTGCACTTTCATATTTTTTGTTAATCATGGCAATTTCCTCTTACCATTTCCATTTTTGAAATTCCTCAGTCATCTTTTTGTTTATATTCGTTTTTAATATAGTCAATACAAAATTTAATAGAGGTGGTAATAAGCACCATTGCTAGGTTCCTGATTTAAAAGAAAGAAATCCAGAATTTCACTATTTATTTATTAAAATTTTAGTCAATATCTAGGGAAACTCCCTTGTGTTACTAATTTGCTAACAGTTTTGAATCACAATTAAGAGTTGAATTTTATTAAATGCTTTTTCTCTGTCTGTTGAGATAATTATATGATCATATGACAGCTTGAAGTGGAAAATTACATTAATAGATTTTCTAAAATAAAATATCCTTTCATTACTGAATAAACCCTTCTCATCATAAAAGGCATTTTATAACTTGATTCACCAATCATTTAGTTAGGATTTTTCCATATGTGCTTTAAAGTTTAATTAGCTTATAACTTCCCTTTATTATTCTGTCATTGCCCAGTTTTAATATCAAGGTTTTTCTAGTATCATAAAATGAGCTGGGAGTACTTTTCCTTCTTCATAATCTGGAACAATTTGCATAAAAATGAACTATTTATTAATTTAAGAGGGCTATTCTTTTTTTTTTAATATTTAATTTATTTATTTGACAGAGATAGAGACAGCCAGCGAGAGAGGGAACACAAGCAGGGAGAGTGGGAGAGGAAGAAACAGGCTCATAGCAGAGGAGCCTGATGTGGGCTCGATCCCATAACGCCGGGATCACGCCCTGAGCTGAAGGCAGACACTTAACCACTGTGCCACCCAGGTGCCCCTAAGAGGGCTATTCTTTGAGTAGTTTTTTGACTGTTAGAAATTCCATTTTCTCCATAGTAACACATTTTCTCAATCTTTCTATATCAGTGCAACTGATTTTTCATAATTTATATCTTTCTGAAAGACTGTGCAGTTTATCTACATGTTCATAAATTTCTTCATAGTATTTCTACTCTGTCTTTATACATCTGGCTTTACAATCCCTAATGATTGTTGTTTGTATCTTTGCTTAACTAGTCATGTTTCTAAATAATTTTTTTTTCAAAGACTTCTTTTGGTTTCACTGATACTTTCTACTCATTCTTTACTTTTTTCAGTTTTCTGCTTTTATCATCATACCTTTCCTTTTTTTCTCTTTCTCTCTCATTTCTTGTGTCTAATTTTTTGATCCAATAAATATGTCTTTTCATCCATAAGTATGTCTTTTGTTCCATAAGTATGTCTTTTGAAGACTTTATATTCTATGCTGAACTATATCCCATAAGTTTTAATGCATTGCAGTTTAATTGTTCAGTTTTAAATATTTTAACTTTCCTTTGTGATTGATTCTTTGACCAAAGACATATTTTACAAATGTAATTTAAAATTTCAAATGCATTTGTGCATCATAGACCTTTTCTCATTCCATTGCATTTTGCAAGAGGATTTGGTTGATCATGGATTTGGGTTTGTTTAAACTTCTTTCATAGATAATACATAGTCAATTTTTTACAATTATAGGTGCATTTGGAAACTACATTCTGTGGATGTGGTCTCCTGTATATAAATGCACATCTATAAGATTACCTTTTTATTCATGGGCTCTATATGATTTCTGTCTTTTAGATAATTAAATTTTTGTTATATATATCCAAGTGTATTTTATATATATATATATATATATATATATATACACACACACACACACACACTTAACAAATACATCTATGTTATATAGTGGATAGTGGATTTACTAGGTTTTCCTTACATTTCTGCAATATTTTCTTTAAATGTTTTGAGATTGTCTTGTTGCATACTTACAAGTTAAGGATTATTATGTCTTCCTACCAAATTGTTTTTGTAGAAGAGTGATTTCTTCTCAATTTCGTAGTTATTAAATGAATACCTTGGCTTTCTTTTGATTAGTATTTGCAACGTGTAACTTGTTCTATAGCTTTATTGTCAATATTTCTGAGTTACATTAAAAAATGTGTGAAACAGGGGCGCCTGGGTGGCACAGCGGTTGAGCGTCTGCCTTCGGCTCAGGGCATGATCCCGGCGTTATGGGATCGAGCCCCACATCAGGCTCTTCCGCTATGAGCCTGCTTCTTCCTCTCCCACTCCCCTTGCTTGTGTTCCCTCTCTCACTGCTGTCTCTATCTCTGTCGAATAAATAAACAAAATCTTTAAAAAAAATGTGTGAAAGAGATAGTGTTCACCAAGTTATGGATGTCATCTCTGTTTTTTTCCCTGCCGCACTTCAGTTGTGACTAGACCTGGCCAATGAGCAGGGTGATTATGTTTCATAGATGGAGGATATCTAGGCATAGATAGAATATTTCAAGTTCATGGGAGAAAGAACTATTTGTTTCTTTAAGTTACTGAGTTTGTAGAGTTAATTTATTACAGTACTAGTCTATTCTGACTACTAATTTTATAAGCTAAATTTTAGTTTAATGACTGAATTCCTAATGTTGTGTTTAATCTGAAAATCTGTCCATTATTGAGTTGAATTTGACAGAAATTTGCTGTGATTGCTGTTACGTTTGGCTTTCTGTACTAGCTTATCCTTTTTTACCATGTTTTCCTTGTCTGTTTTTCCTTTCTCCCTTTCATTGGATTATTAATGGTTAACTTATTCCTTCAACCTTTTCCACATTCTGTGGTACTTTTTTGGAAATTAATCATTCAATTTTCATTATTTTAGTAATTGGGCTTAAAATTTTAACATGCCCACTTGTCTTGATGTCTAAGGTTAGTTGGTTTGTCTCCAATTAGTCCAAAGTCAAAAGACCTTAGAGATTTTTACTCCAATCACTCTCAAATTGTCTAGAATTGTTATTCTAATTTTAACTGTCTACTAATTAGTAGTTGTGATTTTTTATTCATATGATTTATCTAAAAGACAAATTATTTAAAAGTCTAAATTCATCATATTCTAAACAATTTAGAAATATATAAGCAATTTCTTTGCTTTCTTGCTCCTTCTGTCAAGATTTTTTACTGAAGAGCATATATTAATTGAACTTTCAATGAGAACCTGAATGTTAAATGATCTCACTTTCTCTTTTAAATGCCTTTATTTTGCATTATTTGAAATTGTTTTACTGAAACTTTAGAATTTAAGGCTAATGTTATTTTTTTCTTAACTTTTTGAATATTATTCTATCATGTTTTACATTTTGGAGAAGGTGTTATAAAATTTTAATTCTTTTTTAAGTCGTGAGGTTTATTTTTCTTTAAAACTTTAAAGAAAACTTTAAAAAAAACTTTAAAAAATCCTGCATTTTCATCATAATGTCTGTAAGTTAAGGTTTATATTTATTTATTGGAATCAGGACTCATTTTACTTATTCAGTTCATGGTTTGTCAACTCTTCCATAAAATTTTCAGCCATTGTTTTTTTGGAATTTGCTTATCGTAGAATTAACTTATTCTTTGGAGACTATTTTTATGTGACAAAAGTTGTATCCTCACATTTATGCCTTCATAATTCTGCTTTTGTACTGTCTACCTTCATCTTTCTCTTTTGCTCTCTGGATAATATAGTCATATTTATTGCTAGTGTATGTATTCTTCTTGAACTCAGCTCTCTTTGATGCTATACACTTTCAGCAAGCTCTTAGTTTTAATAATTGTTCCTAATTTAAATTATATTTGATTTCCTTTTGAAACCCCCCTATTCTTTTTCTTTGTCTGTCTTTACTTATAGGATTCCATTCCTTCCTTTGTACCTTAAATAGTTTTTGAAATACTTATTTTGTGGACACTGTAGATGGTTTTCACAAGTTTTTTTGGGTACTAATTCTCCTGTTCATTACATTTTCTTTTTCTCCCTCATGGTGGAAATCACTTTTAGGAGTTTCTTTTTTTTATTTTTACTTTTTCTCCTGTGTGTGTTCTATGAGGCCCAAGTAGGGAAAGTAGTTTTCAGAGTGATTTTTAGTCTACATTTGCCAGTGCCTTCAGAGATTTAATTGGTCAAGTATCAATTTTTATGTAAGTTTTATAGGCATTTCTGCACCACTGGTATACTGTAAATTAAAATTTTATATATGCAGAGTAGTTTTGAGGTTTCAGTTTCTAAACAGTTAAATATAAATAAATAAATAAATAAATAATCCTAGTCAAGACACAAAAACTTACTTATGACCTTTCTGGGCCCAAAGGCATAATTTCTCTAATTCCATTTTCATTAAGAGGGAAGATTTCTCAGGTCCAAGTCTCATTCAGGGACTATAGTTCCAACTTTGTGGCCTTTTTGGAAACAAAAACATATTCCCTGCTTGTATAGTACTCTGCTCTTTACACGTTGGAATAATTGTACATTTCCTATTTCCCTCATCTCATGTTTTAGATCTTATATTAGAGTATTACCTCATGTGCTTTGCTAACTTCAAGTTCTTGACACCTAGACATTTTTCTTTTTTTAAGGTCAGCTATGTTTTTTTTCTTTGTTCTAATTGTTATATTTTACTCAGCATTTTTACATATTTGGAATGAGATGGAAGTTTGTATTTCAGTCTACCATGTTGTAAAACCTGAATTCAGTCAATTTTTATATTCATGTTTTATTATTTTAATTTTTTAGCATAATTATAGATTTACATAGACTGAATTTATATTGCCTTTTCCATTTAGTGCATTTCTTTCCATATATGAAAAAAAATTCTTTCCAAAGTATTTGTAATCTTTTAGATTTCCACCATCATTACCTGAACAGTATAGGGTTGTTTTTTTTTTTTTAAAGATTTTATTTATTTAGTTGAGAGAGAGAGCACATGAGCAGGAGTGGGGGGAGGAGACAGAAGTAGGGGTGAGGGTAGGGGAAAGAATCTCAAACAGACTCTGCACTGAGTGGGGCTCAATCTCAGGACCCTGAGAGCATGACCTGAGCTGAAACCAAGAGTCAGAAGCTTAACTGACTGAGCCACCCAGGTGCTCCTAGGTTTTTGTTTTATCCTTAGCATTTGGCTTTGGGATATATATGTATATAATTTCTTTTTGCTACCTTAAGAAGTAATGTAGGACATTGATTTATTATATATATATTTACATATGTATTACAGTGATTATTTGCTAATAGGTTAATGTGTTGCATAATGTTTGAATTGTATTAGAAAATCAAAAGAATAGGACTTAAAGAGATTCTTGTATCAAAAACAGAGGTCGAGTGCTAAGAATGGCTTAAAAGTAATGTTCAAATTAATTCATTATAAGCCAGAGTCTGGCTTTATGGCTGATAAACTAATTCTACTTTTTCGGTGTTGAAGTCTTGATCAAATTCAGGTGTAGTTTCTTGCTGTCATAGCTCACAGAGACTGAAGTAGAAATCCAGAATATTAGGTTGTTGACTCACAATGAGTAATGTGTCAGGCAGAATGAATGAATTCTCTTGTTAGCTTGATCATTACATTTTCTCAAAATAGATAAAAACACAAAAAGAAAAATTATCAGGTAGTTGTTTGGCTGTTTTGGAATCACAACAGGAATAGATGTTGCTTAACAGTTTTTTGAGCTTTAATATTATCAGGGCCTCATAACTTGATATGTCAATTCCTGAAATAGGAGTGTACCTGTCTGATGGAGATGTATTCCATTCATCTAACACAACCTCTCCTACACTGATAAAGATTGCATGATCAGTGGCTGTTTCCTCAGTGGCTCTTCTGTATCTGTGCTTCTTTTGCTAAAAAACCTTGCTTTGGGTTGATGTTGGCTATTTTGAATTATTTATTATCTTCAATCAGGTTCTGGCTAAATTTTTGTTAACCTTGAAGGCTTTCTGTCTCCTTAATGTATTTGGCTTTGGAGTACTACTTCTATGTCTTGTCTACCATTATTATTGCTAGAACTAGCTGCTAAGATTCATTGAAGTCTTTGTATTACTTGGTTACCACGGTATATTCTTTTATGTGCATTCCATTATTTAAACTTGTAACACAGCCTTGTGAAGTAGAAATTGTTGTTATACCTGTTTTGCCGATGCATAGAGTTCTAAGTGACCAACTTATCCAGGGAGAATGTTACAGGTTTATAGTTTATATTTAGATGTATTAACTTTAGAGCACTTCTGCCCACTTTAACTTTCACTGGTTCTTGGAATGAAGAGAGAGAAATACCTCTTTCACATTTCTTTGTAGCCAAATGATAATATAGATTAGAATTATAGTGATCATCTTCATTTTATATGTGAGGAAATAGATGTGGATGTTCAGGATTTTATCTAAGACCACAAGTCAATTAGTTGCCAGTCAAACCAAGAATGGAACCATGACCTGTAGTTCTGGGATGTTTCCAGCGATTTCAGTGTTATTTTCTCCTTCTCATTTCCCTTCTACATCTCCCTGTTGTAATATGTAGACTATTTCATTTGCAGGACTGCCTGGGAAAGATCAGTCATGAAATTATTGTGGTTATATATTGATTAATGGTATTTACATATCTATAGACACATATAATCCGTTACAGGTGAAGAAATGACTGCTATCGTTACTAGGACATGGACAGTGAGGTTTTTGGATGTGGTGGTCAATTTTCCTTTCTTTTTTTCTTTTTTCTCCCCTAAGCTATACATCCTTTTAAACTAACTGAGCAAGTATGGATATTGGTAATACAAAAGAATGAGGAATACAAAAATCTGAGTTTCAAAATACAACCTTAAACAAACAAAATCTGTGTGAAAATATCTATCTAGTACTCAGCAGGCTATAACTAGCTAAATGACTAGTTCAAAGAGATGTCCCACTGGGAGCATTCTCTTTTTCATAAATTCTGAATGGAAAGTTTGTGGCTTTGCAAAGAATGGCTACTTTCTAGTTGAAATTCAGAAGCATTATCATTGTCCAGCTGAGCTTCTGTGTGGGACAGCCATCCTGACTCCATTCTCTTTCACTTCTAAAATGATTGAAATAATATGGGAAAGATTCAGTCCTTTGAAGCCAGCAATATAAGAAATTATACAACAGTAATCCCAGATGGGTGCGGTTTTATTTTTGTTTTAAAATTTTTAGGGAACATTATGCCTGTGCAGGGTGTCAGCTTGGCAGATTTGAAGATCAAAGTTCTTTTTTCAGGTACAGCATATATGCCAAAGCTAAGACATCTCCCTTGGCTCATCGTGCCCTTGTGTACTAACTCAATAATAGCTGCCAATTCCAGTAAGAGAGAAAGCAGTTATCCCTCCTTTGTTGAGTCTGACAGGCAAGGTGACATTGTGATGATCCATTACCAGTGATGGAGTCACCAGGAATTGAACAAACCAAGCATTATTATCCCGAGTAGCCAAAAGAATGTTCTTCGAGAAAACAATTAATTTGTCAGGCAATCTCGAATACTTGAGAATTCAACCCTATAGTTAGGATTGCAACTTCAGAAGTAAATAATCAATATAAAATTGGAAGGATTAGAATAGTTTATTTTTCTATTAGTGTAGACTCTTTCCCCGGGGAGAGACTTTTCATTGCTTTTCATTTTTAGGGGATTTATTCCAGCTTTATTATATATATAACAGATTATATATATATAACATAATAATATAGTATACACACATATATACACCACACACACACATATATACACACCACACACATATATATACACAATATACATATATATACACACATATATAAATAATACTTAAAATATAGTTTTCAATTAAAAGTAGATTTAGTCTAATATTATTTAAAATATAGCAACTGAGAAAGATAATGGCTTTAGATAGATATTGGTCTCCTCATTTAAAAACCTGAGAGGCTAGAATCTTCCTAACATTAACAACCAGCATTTTAAAATTTGGGCTGAAAGGAAACAACACTCAACAAGAAAATATTGTTGTAGAACAGAGTTTGGCAAATTGGAAAGGTCCACTTTTTACCAAATTCAACTTCTATGAAGAGTTTTCACATGGTTAATTAGCAAACATTTATTTAGTGCCTACTCATGTGCAGTGTATCCTGTGTGAGGTTATGGAGGTTATAAAAGTGGTTCCTGCTACCCATGAATTTACTATTTAGGTGGAAAGACAGAGGAGTAGCTAGGATAGTAATACATTACAGACTGCATTTAGAAAGATGGTGACATGCCCCAATCTGAAAGAGCAGTTGGGTGAAACTACTACCAGAGGTGACAGTGGAGCTCAGTCTTACTGGATAAGAATTAAGTTAGCCAGTAGAAAGGGAGAGGAAGGAGATTCCAATCCTAAAACAATTGTAAGAGCACGGGGCAACCACTAATGGAACCAATCACACCTAAATAAGCCCATCTCACCCCACTATCTTTTCAAACTGCAGTCTGACTTGGAAAGAGCCCTTGTTTCCCATCCCTTAAAAATCCAAACTGGCTTTGATCTGCAAATATTATGGAATTATACAGTTGCTACTGGTTGTGCCCTTGTTGATTTGCATTGCAGTAATTGCATAATTTTGTGTTTTCCTTGCTTTTTGGTATCATCTTCTTTGACAAGGAAGGAGTTAATTTTATCTTGTTCAGCATTTTCTAGGCCCTATTATGTATTATGCCAAACCCAATCATCTATTTTTTTCTTCTCTCTACTGATCTGAATCCAGGGATTTTTTTTCCATTAATTTTGTCCTTAATTAACTCTTAAATGTTGCTTCAAGGCTAACTGCCTATATATTTAGATGTAGAATTTCATGATGTCAAGAATGATATTTTAGCCAAGTATTGTGAAGAAAATTATACCTATATTTCCAATGGAAAGAAATTAATTCATTGAAATTTTGCTATCTTAATGCACATGATTATAGCTCATGGTCACTTGTGTTTATAAGTAAAAGGAACCAGTTACTTTTCCTAGTTTTGTCTACCCTTTTTTCACAGCTCAGTTTAAATAACTACTTTCCTTTCATACAAAATGCAGTTGCTTTCATCATTTTTAAAGTACATAGAACAAAGTATCCTTTATTTTTCACAGATTAGTTGGAAAAATGAGAGAAGTTGGTCACACTTCCAATATCTGAAAATATTAACACTTAATGGTTTTCAAAGCCTGTAAATACGAATGCTTTAAAATTGTCCATATACAAGTCACAGTGATGTGTCATATAGAACTTTAAAAAATTGTATGACTTTTTTTCTTCATCCTTTGTTTTTTACTTATTAAACACAGTAGCAATTTAGGATAATGTGTGCTAGCTTCTTTGTTTGTGTAACAGTTCCTGACATGGATCTTTCCAAGCATAGAAACGAGTATGAATTGTGCTCGCCTAAAGGCTATGAAACTCAAAAACTGTGAAATGGAGTTCAAGCACAGCCCTTTATAGCTTGGTGGAAGTTCAGTTGTAGTTTGGGGTAGTTTAGTCAGCGGTTTCAAAAAATACTTTGAAAACTTTATCTACACATAAGCATTTTTGTACTGGGCTGTTGTGAGTATTGAAAAGTGAGTATTTTTCCATTCATTATAAACTTCCTACTTGGTGGGAATAAAGACTACTCATTTAATGTTTGCTAGTTGGACTCCAGTTGAAATGTGTGAATAATTGGTATACAGTGTATTGACTATCTTTCATTGCAAATCCCTTTACTTGTTACCCCAGGATTTTGGCTTAGGAAACAAGGTGGGTATGAACCACATTTCAGAAATTCAGTCTTATTATCTATTGCTTCAAATATTCTGCTTAATATTTTCCTCAAAATTTAATCAATTACATAAACAAGATTTTAAAAAGGCAAAAAAGATCTCAAACTACTATCTAAATGTATTTTGTCTAGTCTTCTGATTTTCTGTTTGGAAATGAAACTTCATGGTCATCAATTGGTTGAAAAGATATAATGGAAACTATGGCAAAAACCCATTGGAGTCCCTTGGAGTCAACAAATCTTTATTGAATGTCTACTTTTGATCCAGAACCATTAGAATAAATGGAATCACTCAAGGAAACAGTATTGAGTATGTTCTAGAGCTAAGGATTCTTTCTGATTTCTTTCTTGAAGGAGGTTCCAAAAGTTCTCTTCAGTACAGGCATTTTCACATATGACATTTATTTCATAATAAAGGAGTTGGAAAGGTCTGGATTCCAGTCTTAAATCTTCTGTTTACTGACCATTTGACCTCAAGAATGTAACTATATTTGTCTGTTCTGACTTAAGCAGTACCTTCAGCAGTGCCTGCATATTCTAGTGGCTTCAGTTTCCTCTTAACATTGACCTGAGAAAGCTCCCCCAGGATGGCTCTGGTTCTGGGTTTCCTTCCTGTTGACCTCCAACCCTGGGTGGGGAGGAAGTGAGTTTCCTGCTTTTGCTAATTCCTGTGTTCTCTCAGCTACCCTGAGAGCTCTTTCTGCTTTTCTATCACCCGTGTAAACTTAAAGTCCTTCTGTTTGAAATACCTGGAGTGGTATTTATTTTCCTGACTAGATCTTGATTGATCCTCTGTATGCTTCCATTTCCTCCTCTGAAAAGAGAGAACAAATTACTTACTTCAGAGGGCTATTTTGAGGATTACAGTTGTAAAATACCTGAATAATACAGTCCGGGGATAGAATAACAGACAAACCAGCAGTGGGGGAAGGGTGCTGTTGAGGGGGAGGAGCCAAGAAATGCTGACCAAAGGAAAATAATTTTTACTGAGTGTTTCTTTTTTTCCCAAAACCCTAACCCTGCAAGATAATGATCATTATTTTCATTAAGATGAAGAAGATGAAGATGAGGCTTGTATGTACATGGTTAACATAAAAATCAGAACCCAAGTCTGTCCATATATTCTTTGTTTTGTTTTTCTGTCTATCATGATGACTCCTGTTAGAAAAATTTCAGGTATAAACTGTGTACTAAACAGTGTTGAATTAGGCAGGCTCCGTTTTCAGGGATGGGATCTATAGTCATTGACAAAAAAGCAGAACAGAAAATTTTTTTAAGATTTATGTATTTATTTTAGAGAGAGAGAGAAGGAGAGAGCCAGTGAGTGGGGAGGATGAGCAGAGGGAGAGAGGGAAAGAGAATCTCCAGCAGACTCCCCTCTGAGTGTGGAGCCTGATGATGGACTCCATCGCACAATCCTGAGGTCATGAACTGAGCCAAAATCAAGAGTCAGACACTTAACCCACTGAGCAACCCAGGTACCCCTCAGAGCAAAATTTCTTAAGCAATTCTGCTTTGTTTACATGAGTGAAGAAAATGCTATTCACTTAAAACACACATATACTTTTTAGAAGAAGGATGGAGTTCTAACCCTGTCTTCCGCACTCAGGTCTAGAATACCTCTTATCTGATTTCCAGTTATTTGCATTTTTAAGCCCTTTGTCAAGATGATCAAGATAACTTATGAATCAGAAATGTTTTGCTTTTAATTGCCCATATTGTCCATGTGAATGCCACTTTTAATTACCATCTGCTTTCCTTTTTGCTCTTTTATCCGCAGGGTTTAGTAAGTAAACTGTTTCTATTATCAAAAAAAAGTCAGGTGACAAGGCTCAGAAATTATTTGTGAGAGAATACAAATCTCTGATTTGAATAAGAGAGGGATACCTTAAAATAAGTATTCCAGGTGTGAAACTTAGGCACTGGAGCAGGTGCAAATTCCCACCTCAACTTTTAAGTTTGTAAACTTCAGAAGGACTTGGAGAAGTTTCTGTATGATAAAAATAAGGATCTTTGAATTTTGTTTAGACATTCCTTTGTATTTTTGGCAGTTTTACAGGCAAAACAGTATAGTTTATATAAGGAAAAATAACATGGAAAAATGATTTATTAGCATGACAGGATACATGAAGGGAACTTCAAAAGCTCCTGACAGCTGTGGAGGGTGAGCTCATATTTTGTGGAACGTAGCAGGGAAGACAGGTGAGCAGAGACCTCAGATTTCCCACATGTGAGATACCTGGGAGGTCTATATATATATTGTTGGAAGTGATGATTTAAGGAAGGAAAACTTTAACTAGACACACATCAATGAGGGAACCAGTATTGATAAAATAAAAAGGAATCTCAAGGGATGTGGATATCACTTCTAAGAATTTTGTTCGTATTCACTTAATTGATTTTTACTTGATTCTCATTAGATGTTTTGTTTTTGCATTCATTTGCCTAGAGCCATACCACCCTGGATTGTGATCTCCTTAGGTGTTATGAGACTGAGCAGAGTTTAGTCCAAAGTTAAGTTGTGGGGGAAAAAAAGACCACCTAGGAGAGTTGTGCATGTGATCGGTTAACTCTAGAGTTACTGATGCAATAAGAAATCAATGAATTAATATGGGTTCTTAAACTGAAACCCCCCTGCCAAAATCTAAAATTGACATAGGGAAGGTTAGGAAACAGTTTTATGACTTTTGATGGCTATTATGTTATTTCTTTTATTTTTATTTTTTTATTTTTTCTTGTTATTTCTTTTAATCTTCATTTGATGTTTATATTAGTGGACACTGTTTGATTGCAGAAATCAAGAGATAGCACTTGTTGATAGCTACTAGATGCCTAGCACTGGGGGACTATATAGCTTACATGAGTACCTCATTTACACTCAGAATAACCCTATCAAAGATGCACATGTTATTTGCCATTTTTTGCACATGAGGAAACTGAGGCTTGAGGATGACAAATCTATTAATAGAGAGCTTGGACAGAAGAGAACGGACAAAGTGCAGGACTGGTGAGTAAGAGTCTATGAAAGAGAGGCAAGAGTTTTAAAATTTTTAGGGGTCTAATGATTTTAAAATGTCTTAAGTGTTAACTTTTGGGTTGCAGGGTTAGGCTAAAATGAAGCCTTTAATTGGACAAAGTTTGTTTCAAACTGTTGGTACTTCTTGAAGGGATGTGGCAGCTTTTAATCATAAAGGGATAGAGACCCCAGGATTTATGCCAATCTCCAATTTATCTAAAAGTCCTCCCACAATTTCAACATGCTACCAGGACTGACTGTGAATGAGTATGGCTATGAAAATACATAAAGTGTGGCTGTGCCATTAATCAGGTGCGATCTTTCAAAGCATCATAAATTACAGTGATTAATGCCAAGTCTCATCTTGATGACTTGGGGACTAAACCCATGGATCAGCCTGACTGAGACAAATAAGAAACTAAATAGGGACGTGATAATCTGTTAGAGGTGGGAGCTACTTGTTAGATTTTCAGACATGTCATTTGTGAAAGATGGTGGATAATTTGAAACTCTGCATGCCCCTCATCTATGATTCCTTATGCTTATAAGTGGAATTTTGTGCCATTCTTTGCAGATTTTATTTTGATTTGAAACAAAAAAATATCAGTGTCTAAGTAATTATTATCAAAATGTATGTTACTTCTCACCAAATTTCAAATGAATGAATTTAAATTAAAAGCAAAAAAATCTGTATTTCCCTTTTTTTTGTGGGATTGTACTTAGAGATTCAATGGGAAATTTAAGATTGATTTCTTAAAAAAATGCATTTTTTCTGACAGTGTAATACTGTTGGTAACTGAAACTTGAAAAATTAGTAACAATATAAGCAAAAATATATGTTTGCATTTTCATTGTATACTTGCAAATGTTCTTATAGATATTCAAATATAAAATTTTTAAAAATCTACTTATTAAAAATAACAGAATATATCTGCGGTAGTTGTCAGAGATCTTCCCTGTGATACTAAGTATTACTTGGATCATCAATGTTTAAGAAAACAGAAGCAACTCTGTCTTTGATAATAGACAGAATGAGAGGCATCCATAATTGTGAGACACCAGGGAAGGAAAGGCATGATCTCATGTAGCTTGCAGAATGGAAGTGGTGGATCTCAGAGCTTCTGTTGAAGCTGCTATAGAACTCAGGTATGTCCAGGTGTCTAGCTCAGCCGGCTGCACTGAAGTGAGAGATTCCCAAGAAGCCTCATCAGTTCTCACAGCTGCTTGGAACACTTAAGTGGATACTTTGCAGAAGTTCACCCTGAAGTTCCTACAAACTTCACATCTGATATCTGTGCACATGTCGAGTATGATCTGCCTCCAGTGAATAATATTTTCATCCCTTTCATTTTCCAAAGCTCACATAAGTGACTGCCAGTGGTAGACTCTAACCCTACAGGAAATCATGCAGGAAGAAGGATTCTGGGGAATGTGTTACTAGTCTCTTCTGCAGTGCTGAGAAGGTCACTGAAGGTAATGGCACAGGTGTTGACATTTAATCCAGGAAAGTTTAATCATCTCATCATCCTATGATATTCTTTTACCTGTATTTAAACTTCTGGCCACCACCCTCACCACCACCACCAAATCATGATTTTAATATTACATACACAAGCATATCCCTCATTTGACTGAAGCCATTATCAACTTCTCTAGCATAAGGAACAATACAAAGTCCCATGTGTCATGATACCCATCTGTAGGTGAAATTCAGTCCTTTACTAGCCAAGTCAAATCCCTCTTTTATTTTTATTTTATTTTATTTTATTTTTAGAGAGAGAGCATGCATGCTCATGAGCAGGGGTGTGGCAGAGGGGCAGAGGGAGAGGAAGAAAGAGAATCTCAAGCAGGTTCCATGCCCAGTGTAGAACCGTGTGTGGGGCTTGCTCTCATAACCCCAAGATCCTGACCTGAGCTGAAATCAATAGTCGGATGCCTAACCAACTGAGCCACCCAGGTGCCCCTCTAAACCCACTTGTATATCCTGTAACTTATAGACCAAATAACAGGGTTGGAAGAATGAGCACAAAATATGTTAGAAAGTAGGGTAGTAGACTTGCCTGTACACTTCAAACTGATCAAGAGGGTCTATAAGAGGATCTGATGAAGAGACGTCAGCCATTATCCGTAGATTCTGAACTTTGAGCTTGAAACCGTGACCAGACGGGTTGCTTCTTTTGGGGTTGGTTAATGTATTTGCATGCAGGAAGGAGAGTGAACCACTTATTTTGTAACCAGAAAGCAGGCTTTTTAGTCATTAGAGCTTCTTATCAAATGTTTCTGGTCCACCTGAACAAGTAGTATGATTGCTTTTTGCCCATGCTTATAAATAGCTATGGTCATGTGACTTGTTTTGAACAATGAAATCGGAGCAGAAATGACATACTTGTACTCTCTAAAGGTCAGTGCAAGATTTGCAATGCTCTCTCTCTCTTTCTCTCTCTCTCTCTCCCCCGCATACTTACTGGCAGTGTTACCAATACTGGCCCTTCCATGAAGATGATGAGTAACAGAAACTCTACCTAGCCTCTGATAGGCAAAAAATTTGTGGGAAAGGGGCGCTTGGGTGACGCAGTCAGTTAAGCATCTGACTCTTGGTTTTGGCTGGGGTTGTGCTCGCAGGGTCATGGGATCGAGCCCCAAGTCGGGCTCTGCACTTGGTGTGGAGTCTGTCTTGGGATTCTCTCTCCATCTGCCCTTCCTACTCATTCTCTCTCTCTCTCTCTCTCTAAAATGGATGAATGATTTGTTTTTTAAAATGTGTGGGGAAAAAGCCAGGATAATGATTATAGACAACAATATTATAAATATCAAGTATGCTGAGAGATTAGATCTTAATTAGTCCCACCACAAAAATAAATAATTATATGACATGATAGAGGTGCAAGCTAATGCTATAATGGCAATCATATTGCAATATATAAATATATCACATCAACATTCTATACACCTTAAACTTACACAATATTGTATGTTGGATATATTATATGTATTTCAGTAAAAATGAAAAAATGTGTGGATGCACGAACTTTTACTGTGTTAACCAACTGATACTTAGGGGTTTTTATTACTGCAGCCTAACAAATCCCATTGTGAATAATATATCCACTATTAAATCTGAAAAGAAATACAGTATCACGTTTTAAGGTTCAAAATTGTCCAATATTTGGAAAGCAAAACTTACTGGAAAATGACCTTAACATTTAATGCAGCTTAGAAAATAGAAGGGTATTGAAGTGGTTTGATATATTTCTGATTACTTAAGGCTTATTATATAGCATATAACTTTTTATAAAATGTCATCACAATTGGGATTATGGGGGCAGGGAAGGTTAGTAAACCACCATGGTGATGATTTGTCTACATAATATTTGGAAGTGCCCATTTTCTTTCCTGAGGCTTACAAAGATGGTCTGAACCGGTCCATTGGTCAACATACGCCTAGCCCTGTTGCAGGTGCTTGTAGATATCTTATTCACTTCTCAAAATAAAGCAGATCTTTAAAAATTGACCCCATTTCAGAGATCCAAAGTATTCTTGATTCTTCAAAATGAAGGTGTATAGGTCAGACTAATGCAATGACCTAACTGGAAGAAATATATTGCAATGAAATAAATGAGGAGACACCCAAAAGGGTCAGTCTTAGTTCTTAATAGCTGTGTTACTTGGCTTAAATACTTAAGTTTTGAATTCTAATTTTATCTTATAAAAACTGAGTATAATAATAACTACCCCATAAATTTGTTGGGAGGTTTGAGAAGTGTGTCACACTATAGTATTTACTGAAGATATAAGATGGATTTTTAATATTTACCTTTCAAATTTTTATCCTGAATATGCATATCGGATGGTTTGGATCATAGATTTCTTTGTAATTACTTCACAGTAAATAATAAATATGTCCGTCCCCCTTGCCCACAGCTTATCACTAGGGCAACATCATGAGAGTCAATGGGAATTTCTTCCATATGAGTAGCTAGACAGTCGGTAGGCAAGCAATGAGGAAGACATATTTTTTTCTGCTTATACAGGGAAAGAAGGTAGCTGCCCTGCTCTACTCTTGAAAGGATCTCCTTGGAAATGTAATGGTTCCTAATCCTAGCTTTCATTTGATATTATTGTTGACCAAATCCTTTGGTATATTTACACACATATTTATATTAGTTGAATTTTGGAATATATGTGTCAGTTTTTCAAAAAAAGAATGGCTGATTTTCCCAGTGTTCTCCAGTAATAGATAGAAAGCCTTCAATCGCCCAAATCTTATGTCACCACCTTTTCCTTCTAACAATCCTATTAACTCTGCTGTTTGGCAGAATTAAAAAAAAATTTTTTTTGGGCAGCCGACAGTGTCCAGAAGGTAGTGATGTGTAGCCATGGTACAGGACAGTAACTGCAAGATGTTTTCTTCTGAAACTAACTAGAAAGTCATGGAGCATGAAAAAACCCTTTTCTAGACAATGTGAAATGAAACAGGAAAATACACTCCAATTACTGTCCTACATAAATATCCAAAGGGAGCAAAGAGCATCAGTCAGGAGGCTATTGTCTCCCTAATTATGTTCCAAATTGGAAATGGCAACTTGTTTTCTTCCTCACATAATAGTTCTCTAAATAAATTGTCTTCTCCTGCTGTCTGCTGCTCTCTTGAGGATTTGGTTATTTAGGGATAAAGAACAACTCATGGTTGTGAAAAACATGGGTTATGAGCCAGCTCCCTGCCTGAGAGAGAAAATGGAAATGAACACTGGGGTTATGACATGTTGAAAGTCAGATACATTTTAGCAATTCATTTGTTGTGATTTGGGTACTAGGGAAGCCTTTTGTAAATTTTATGTATATATCTTTGACCGTTAGAATACTGACGTAGCACACTGTAATGAAGGGTTTGCTTCCTGAAAATCACATACAGAACATTTGATAAGGTCTCTATCTTAAGGTATTGTGGTAGGTCTTCAAAATAAGAGTTTACCTGATGGGGATTTAAGAGAAAAACTTTCATTACTATTGGTTCGTCTTTATCATCTACTTATGTTTTCTTTCTGTGTATTTTTTTATAAAGAAATATGGATTGGCTTGAGAAAATTTTCAGAATTCATCCTTAAAACTTAATGCTGAATTTTTTTTCTTGTGACTTTCTCTATGAAGTACTTAGATGATTTTTTTTTTGAAGACAATACTACTGTATTTAAGCTTTGTCAGTGAAGTATCATCTCAGTTGTAAGGTGAAAACTTCAGGCGTGGATATTGCATGGATAATCTATCCCGTTTACTTTTATTTGTTAGATTTTTGGTCCTATAGTCACAGAATCTGCTTTTATTCTTGAAAACGGTAATCAACTATTATTACCTTCTATGATTATGGCTAGGATATGAAATCTTTATTATGGTCCAAAGTTAATGTTTTCTGAGTTCAACTGAAAGTGTTTTTAATTTCCTAAGAATGTAAACTGTTCTTGTTTTTTGATGTTTTGATATGTCCTTAGGAAGGTTTGTTTATTTTGTGTTCTAAATCTTCTTCAAATCTTCTGTAACAAAAGCGATTGGTAGATAGTCCTTGGTAGATTTTTATCTTCATAATATCCTGTCTTCCATATGAATGATAACATAATGTTTTGACAAAGAGAAATTACAAAAACTAAAGACATATCATTAAACCACAAAGAAGTAAAAGCTTGAAGCACCTTTAAAGGAAAGTCACATAAGCTTCATTCTCAAGGAAAGTGAGTATATCAGTGTCATTTTCCTGAGACAGATGTAGCATGGAATATATTGTGATAAGAAATTCAGTAATTGATCTAACACGGTACTGTCAAATAGAAGAATATGAATAATAATTATGTTATCAATTGAAAACCTTTCCTAATTTGGATTTTTTAAATGTATTTTCCTTTTTTTAAAGAATAACCAACTTCCACCCTTGATCGATCACAAGGACAGTTGTCAGGGCTTTGTTTATGTTGAAATATGTTTCCACATGAAAGTATAAAAGCTACCTAGTACCTTTTTTATGCTGGCAGAGAGAATTCTGTATATTAAGGACACTTTTTTTTTTCCTGCCCCTGTGTATATACAATCCAAGAAGAAGAAAAGCTGCAATCAGTTTAATACTGTGCCTCTCTATTCAGTGGCTTTACCAGTGGGTGTCTGTGGAGAGGAAATAATTTGAGAGAAATGTTAATCTCCAGCAGTCTTGTCATCTTTACTCCTTTAAATTTCAGCCAGATTAGAGTGAAGATTTCCAAGGGAGACAGTGGGTCAGCTATTGTCTTGGCACAAATAGACTCTGTACCCAACACAGAAGAAAAGAGAGCTTATCAAATGTTAAACGAGAATTAGGTTTAGAAGTTTAACAACTGGAAAAAAGAATGTCTGATCAACAACTTCAGAATTATTAAGAATTAGCAAAATCGTATTTGTCCCTCTCCTTCCCAGTTTTGGTTTTATCTTGGAATATAGACTCTTTCCCCAATTTAGGCTTCTCTCTCTTTCTTTCTTTCTTTCTTTCTTTCTTTCTTTCTTTCTTTCTTTCTTTCTTTCTTTCTTTCTTCTTTCTTTTTTTGTTCTTTTTTTTTTTTTTTTTTTTTTTTTTTTTTTAGTATGTCTAACAAAGTACCCATTTTTCAAGTCCAGAGTGAAGATTTCGGTTTCTGGGCAATTTGTAACACTTTTTAAGGTAAAATTCTCTAGTTTCAATTCATGACTCAAAAGGAAAATGAATTGTTAAAGATAAATGGGAAGTATGACTATTTGTTTTGAATTTGACATACTAAAACTGTAGATGACCAGGTGGGAAGTAAGGGACAGTATTAAGAAACATCATTTTTGTTCATAGGTGTTTTCGATGTTCCTGACCAGTTCATAATACATTTACATATAGGGTGGGATGCATGAGAACCCCTCACTGGGTAGTGATGGACAGTAGAGATGAAATTCTCTTTCCATTTATTACTCCCCATCTGAGGTATAACAGATTATCTTATTATTCAGTGAGTATGTAATGACTAACTGTAGATAAGGCATGATGTTTTCCTATGAAATTTTTGATTGTCTTCACATCTGGTTAAACTTTTTTAGATATTATGTGAGTTTCACCTTAAACAATAACAACAAAAGAGATTAGCATCATCTTTCTTGGTCAAGCCAGGTATAACACAACTAATTTGCCTAACAATTGGACTAGGACTATGTTATGTGTTAGGAGCTAGAGCACTATCCAAATTTTAATAATAATGGGTAAAATATGAGCAGGCCTAATAACTACTGTAATGGTTATTAACAACTAATAAATACCTCTTGAATCTCCCTGTAGCCTGATCTAATTCAGATAGGGTAATACATAAATTTTCTTTCTTCTAGTCCACATGAATACTTAAGGCCAGATATTCATGGAGAAAATTAGACAATTCAGTATCATGTGTATATATACCTATATGCCTATAAACACCATAATGCCTCCTAATGGAAATGCACCTTGAAGGTCACCATAAATAACTTATATTGTATGTAATTGAAAAAAATCTTTATACAAAACAAGTCCAGTTAATTGATCCTAGATTTCACTCTAGTCAAGAATGTACAAGTTAAAATTAATTGATCAGAGAGTTCAGTGTTAGTTTTCTGTCAAAATATACTTTCTGGTAGCATTTTAAATCATAAAGGCAAATTCACGTGGAACTCTTTTCTGGTTTTCTTCACAGTGTATTGGTATGATAGATATGTACACTTCTGATAAAAATGCAGAGTCTTTAAACCTTTGCTCATGAACCCTGACTATCAGTTGCTGTGCTATTTAGAAGTCACAAACCTTGCCTGTGGTGGAGACTTTTGAGAAAGATCTATTCAGATGTACTTTGGACTAAGAATGTTTTTGTGATGAATCTGCTGTTTGTGTTCAGGTGATAAATCCACATCAGCTGATAAACATTTTTGCTTTTAACAGGGTGGTTTTGATTTTTAGCTTTGTATGAAGTCGACCTTTTTCCAGATATGTTTCTTAATATAATTGGTTAAGTGTATGTATAGCTCTCTGTGTGTGTTGTGTTTGTGTGTAAGAGAGAAGCAGATATGAAAAGTGTTATACTCTCAAGAAATAATTATCAAATTCATTCCATGTGCAAAATATGAAAAAACATAGGACAGATCAGACTGCTGCTTATATAATGTCATATGGGCTATGGATTATCCTCTCATATACTTTGAAAACTGAAACAAAGTGTTTGTACTTGATGTTATCTGGGTAGATCTTCATGTTTGTATGGATGTGTTCATTAGCTTCAGATTCACATTTTATTTCAGAAGAGAAAATTGCAAATTGGTCTCTTTCTGTTTTGTTTTTTTGTCAAGTCAGCTAGATTTGAAAGTAGTTTTTGTAGAACATAATCTGTAGTTAACTGGAAAATGTATTCCAGCTTTCAAATAAGTCATAAATTAACCAATATTTGAATAATTTCTGTTAGTTTGAGTTTTTATAAACTATGCAGGGAAATGATATGTAGTGTCTGAAGCATGTTCTATATCACTTGTGATATAAAACTAATAGGATGGAAAATTACTTTGAGAAGAAAGTGAGTTCCACATTAGATAATTGGCTCTTTTTATATAAAATTATTCAATAACTGAATGACAATTGGGGAATTCAGCATTTATGATGCTGAAATAATATCTCTATATAAGAATCTTTATATTTAAAGAAGTATATTTTTATTAGAAGTGGAATATTTACATGGTGGCAAGAAACATAAATTTATTTGAGGATTTTTTAAAGTATATTTTATTGGGCATCTCACATTATCAATTCATAATATTTTAATTTCTATTGTCACTTTTCTTCCTGGTTTTAAGAAAAATAAATTTTTCTTCAATACTAACTTTATCCTTGAAGATGGCGGAAGAGTGGGGGACCCCTTTTTCAGCTGGTCCCCTGAGTCGAGCTGGATAGGTACCAGACCAGCCTGAACATCCACAGAATCAGCCTGAGATGCAGGAGGATACATCTGGATCTCTACAAATGAACATCTCCAGCGCTGAGTATTGAGGTACGAAGCAGGGAGCCATGAAACCGCGCACAGATATCGGAAGATAAATGGAAGGGGAGGGAGCCACCACATTCGGGAGCCGGGAAGCAGTAGCCACCTGCACCGGGGAGCAGGGGGACTCGTGGACCAGAACCCGTGAGACAGCAGACTGAGACAGTGAGCCGGGAGCGCGCTCCACCGGGCATCTCACGGAACTCTGGAATCCCGGTGAGTTCACTGGAAACAGACTGAGACTGGGAACTCCAGAAGCACGCGCAGGGTGGCTGGTGGCTGGCGGTGTTAGAAACATAAAGGACAGAGACGCGCCGGCCCTGGAAGTGAGGGCTGGGACACCGGGTGTGGGGCATACATCCCAGGATGCTGCAGGGTTGCGCAGCACCAACAGAAACAGAGTTAAAGTGGCCAGAACATCAGTGGAGAATGGGCTGCGATCCCTCTG